>NC_058519.1:9248266-9433266 GCF_904849725.1 Hordeum vulgare subsp. vulgare
ATTCTTTTATGTTTCTTTATTTTCTGTTTCTGTTTCAAAATGTTCTGGATTTTCAAAAAATGTTTCGAAATTTGAAAAATTCTTCTGGAATTTGAAGCAATGTTTCAGAATTTGAAACTCTGTTCCAGAATTTGAAACAATGTTTGGGAATTTTAAACAATGTTCCAGATTTTTTATAAATATGTTTCGCATTTGTAAAAAAAAGTTCCGGAATTTCAGAAAATGTTCGTATTTACAACTTTTATTCTAGAATTTGAAAAATGTTCCCGTCTGAAAACTATCCATCATTATTTGCAAAAAACTATTCCGGTTTGTGAAATGTTTCTGTTTTTCTTTAAAAAAATCACAAATTTTGAAAATAGGGGCATTTCTTAAAATAACTGAACAATTTTGCAAATTTGTGAACAAAATTTCAAAATGGGAACATTTTTTGAAAATTTGAAATTCTTTCAAAAGAGGTAAACAAGATTTGAAATTCTAAAGTTTTTTGAAATTTCGAATAAAATTTGGAAACTGTAAATTTTTATGGAAAAATGATCATATTTGGAAAAATTGCGTAGTGATCATTTTACAAGTTTCTTAACATTTGTTCAAAAAATAATAATGAACTGGAAAAAGGAAAAAATTGAAGCAAAATAAAAATAAAAGAAACAAAAAAATAGAAAAATAAAATAAAAAAATCAAAAATGAACTTTTCCATCAAACAGGTTGGTAGCCCGACTGATCAATTTTTTGAGAACTTTTCCATCAAACAGACTGTAGCAGCTCTTTCCTACATCTATTGTCGCAACAAATCTCTGAGAAATTCCACCCTATGTACAGTGCACTGATGGTTTTGTATTCAGGTGAATGAGAAGGATTATGCCCTTTTCCAAGCCTTAACATCAAGGAGGCAAGTTATTCTTGACAACATCTGTGACAATGACGAAGCTGGTGCTAGCTACAGAAAGGTACATATTAAGTATAATTCTGCTCTATTACCTTGGTGTGTTGTCCTTCAAGAATATGATATCCCACAGGCTGCTTATGCATGATGTATCCTTTAGGGAATGAATAATGTTGAGCTTCAAATTGAGATGGAATCTTTAAGGAGCCTATGGAACATTCTCTATGGAACATGGCTAAATCAGAAACAGATTCTGAAGTTCGCTGCTAAGCAAGGATTAACTGTAGAAGGCTGTCCTTTGCCTAGCTCGAGCCCTGATGTTGCTATGCCCCATGGAAGGCTACCACCATTCATGTCGTTTCCTAGTCCACAGTCACAGTCTTCTTGTTCTCCATCTAGTTGCTTTTTCCAACAAGGCTTCAGCACCATGTCTGTTCTCAAAAATTAACACGAAACACCTACCATCTGTAGGCAGGAACATCTCAGCTCTTACTACATGATGCCTGGCTGCTCGCCAGTACATGCCTAGATTACACAGACTGATTTTGATTTCTTAAAAAGGGCAAATCTTCAAAAAATAATAATGAACTGGAAAAAGGAAAAAATTGAAGCAAAATAAAAATAAAAGAAACAAAAAACAGAAAAAGAAACAAAAACAAAAAAAATCAAAAATGAATTGAAAAAGAAAATGGTTCAAAAAGGAAGGTTCCCAAAACCAAAGAATACCGGGGTGGAACTTTCTTGGCAACAGCGGAACTGCTAAACGATACGAACAGTGAGAAATCGGCCGGCCGATGTAGTCGCATGCCTGTGCGTTGCCGGGCAGGCCCATTGACCTCCATTTAGTGCATAGGCTGATATTTCACATTTTTCTATCGTACACACTAATCACTATAGCGACTCAAAGCATTGCAGCAGGTTGGACTCGTTATCACGCTGTTTTTGCCCTCGGCTATGGAAACTTTCTTTGAATATACAAAGATCGGTTTTATCAAATAGGAACACTTTATGAAATTTCTAAAAGCATGACTTTTTTGAAATTCCAATCATTTTTTAAAACAAAATATCTTTATAAAAGTGAACCTTTTTGAAACTGCGAATAATTTTGTCTGTTTACAAACATTTTATAAAAGATACGATTTTTTTGTAAATCTCTGTTCAGTTTTAGAATATGTGAACATTGGTTGAAATCACACACACACACACACCACAATATATATATATATATATATATATATATATATATATATATATATATATATACAGGATGACTTTTATATAAGACAGACGTTTATTTTGTTTACTTGAACATGTTTTTACAAAGTTGGAAAATCCGAACTGCTTTTGCAATCCAGTAATTTCATTGAACACAAATGTTTTTTTATAAAAGGCAAACATATTTTAAAACGGAACATTTTTCTAAAATTCCAAATTTTTGTACAATGCAATTAATTTTATGAATTTTTGAATGATTTTCAAAAAGTGAACATTTTCTGAAAAGAAAATAATTTTTTAAAAGGTGAACATTTTATAAAAAAGGCTAACAAATTTGAAGTTTCTTGTCTATTCTAAACATATGTTGAAAAAATAAACATTTTGATAAAATGATTTATTTTAAAATACAAACATTCTTTAAAAAAATTAAAATACAAACATTCTTTAAAAAAAACACTAGAAGAACACCATAAAAGAAACAACGGAAGAAAAAAACATAAGAAGGGAACCTGTACGGGATGAGAACCTTCCCGAACGTTCCCAAAAGTGGTGAAACTAAAAAAAGAACTTTGCTAAGTCCACCTCCTTTTTTGCGAGTATCGTTGTATCTATTTACAAGAGGAATCTGCTTGTTCGCCAAAAAGAAAAGAAAATGGGGAACCTGCTGGTAGTGGTCCTGTCAGCGAACGCCTACATTGAAACTTAATAACATGAGTTTTTTTTTTGCGTGTAATAACATGAGTTGCCCACATGAAATTAACTAGTAAAAAACCCATGCATTGCAACGGAAGGAAACAATACAACACGCCCTACCTCAATAATAATAGTGACTCAAGACCCCAATAAATTCATGTCCTTTATTTGAACATGGCATCACATCTATGTTCTCTCTCCCGGCATAAGATGGGCATCAACTTCCTTTTTTTCATGCGATGTTTTGTCGAGGCATGCATGTGTGGTTATTGATGGTTTTTTTTTCTTTTCAACCAGATTTTGATGAGGTGTTCATTTGCAACATGAATAAGCCTCGGTACGGATAAAAGATGGATTGTGCACTATTGATTAAAATTACACTATAAATAAAATCTAAAAATGTTAAATAGGTGAAATAACATCATATTTACACTGTACACATCACTTTTGATTAAAATTACACCAATAAATAGAATTTAAAAAATGTTAAATAGATAATATAACATCCTATTCAGATTTACACATTTTTAATCAAAATTTTTATATAATAATTTAAAATTGAAATTACGGTTTAAAAGATATGATTTTTTGAAGTGTTTATCACTTATAGTTAAACTGCAGATTGACATATCTTGGGCATAGACTGAGCGCTTTGCAAGCCCCACAAATGTCGTGAACATGAACAAATGCATTTTGTAAATCCTGAACAAATGTGAAGTACCTACGGTTAATTAGGCCGCACACAACAGCTCTACTATGAGAGAACAGAGAACATAGAATTGATAGCTCAGAACAAGAACGGGCCGATGTTCTGCTCCATCTTCATCGCGGCCACCGGCGACAGGAATGAGGCGGCGTAAGAGTCGTCCCATGGCAGCATCAGGGAGCCGGGGCCCTGCAGGTCGTCGAGGCTGATCCCCATGAGCCACTCGTCGGTGGCCAGCTCTAACTCCTGCACCTCCTCCTTCGGCAACATCGCCGCGTTTGTCGTCCCCATTCCCTGGAGCGCCGTCGACAGCGAGTCCAGCTCCGGGAATGCATCGTTGTCGACATTGAACTCCGGCGTCCGCGTCTCGCCCCCCGAGGCCGACCGTGACGCCGCAGCCTTGACCGCCGCCTCCTGCCGCTGCCGCTGCATCTTCTCCCACTGGTTCTTCTTATTGTAGAGGCGGCAGAGCACCCAATCGTCGAGCCTGAGCGAGGCGCCGTCCCTCTTCCTTCCGGCGCGCCCCTCAGCGCCGGCGAGGCGGTACTCGTGCATGATCCAGTCGGTCTTGACCGCAGCCCCCGGCCTGCCGTGGTAGAAGACGAGCGACTTCTTGACCCCGACGGTCCTGCCGGTGCGCGCGACGGGCCTGTCGGCGCCGGTGGCCTTCCAGTAGCCGCCCCCGACGGCCCTGCTGGGGTGGGAGCCTTTGGGGTACTTGCGGTCCCGTGGCGTGAAGAAGTACCACTCCCGCGCCCCGGAGAGCGCCCGCTCCGGCAGCTCCCACGGGTCGTGCCGGTACATGTCGACCTCGGCAATGACGTGCGTCGGCAGGGTGCGTCCGGCCGCGCGCGCGCAGAGGTAGTCCCCCACCAGCTCCTCGTCCGTCGGGTGGAACCGGAACCCCGACGGCAGGCTCAGCTCCGCCTCCCCGTCCTGCCATTCGCCGCCTCGAGGAGCCCCGTCGCCATCATCCTGCGTCATCTCCCGAGCGGATCTGAAGCGACACCGCTGGATCTGCAGCCGAACATGCACACAAGGATGACGAAAGAATAAATCGAACCGTTTTTCTCTCCTCACCATGGACTGCGGGTTAATTATCATAAAGTAGGAGGTTTCTTTTGCAAAAACGGCGGCGGTGGGTTTTCTGACGAAAACGATAGTCTCTTTATTATTAGGTAAAGATTAGCAGCCCTCATATACACGATCACTTTAGTAGGCAAGTGTTTTGTTTTCAGTTGGTTTCTTCAAATGCCGCGAGGTGCAACTGATTTTATCACTTGACTTATTCAACTGTGCTCTTTCAGGAAGTATAACTAAGCACAACTTTTGCAAAGTGAAAACGTTGATTAATTATTCCATTGAGCTGCAAGATCTGTGGATGCATATGTCCATATACCACATTGATATCCAAAGTTTGCTTGTCATAACTGGAGAAGATAATGTGCTATATATCATCGGGTTAAAGGATTGGTGGTACTATATTATCTTAGAATCTGTCAAATGAGAATATATAGTAATAAGTGGAAAGAGTTCCACAAATGATTGAACAAATACAGATTCCATGAAAACAGCAGAAGTCTCTGATTGTGGAAACTATACAGATCCCGATGGAACTAATACAGATCCTGTGAAAACTCTTTACTATAGCAGAGCCTTCCTATGTTTCCATTGTTTGTAAAAACTCCTCTTTTTAACAGTAATTAAGCGGAAGAGTTTTCACAAGCGATTGAACATATACAGATTCCATGAAGATATTTCGAGTCTACTTGTTCTGATATAGTAAAATGCATCAGGACAGCAAACTAGTGCACTCCTGTAGTACCATTTAGGTCTGCATTCAATATTCGGGTACTTGTAGTGCCATTTTACTGTCACTTCTCTTAGCATTACAAACTTCTCAACTATACATGGTCCAGCTAGACTGATATAGTCTATAATATGTTACCAGTACCCAAAATCTCCTTCACAATTCACAACTGAAACCAGAGATAGCGGTTTCCGCATCTATAGCCCAATCGAGTAGTAATGTTTGATGTAATATCTATCAAGTGTGGCAAAATTGACAAAAATGATCCCTGGGGCGAAAGAACTCACGGATTGACCCCTCGGGGTAAATAATTCACCGGCCTGACCCTTCTGTGTGGCGCCCGACACCTAGGCGCCACACTGCACTGTGTGACGCCTAGAGGTTCGGCGCCACACCCCCGACCACGTGGCAGGGAGGGGGCCACCCCCCAGGCAGTGTGACGCCTAAGCCTCAGGCGTCACACATTGTAATGTGTGGCGCCTAACGCTTAGGCGCCACACATGGACTTATACAGCCACGGCCCAGCTCCCCACCCCACCCCCTCCCTCATTCCCCTCCCCCAGTCTATTTCACATGTGTGGCGCCTAAGCCTAAGGCGCCACACCTCACATGTGTGGCGCCTAAGGCTTAGGCGCCACACATGTTAAAATCTGTTGGAATCTGAATTTAGACAACAATAAAGCAATTTTGACAGCATCAAGTGCAACAGCATCATCTGACAGCATCAAGTGCAACAAGTGAAATCATCATATATGTGAAAGCCAAGGAATCATCAAGTGCAACAACTATTGACATCATCATCATATCCAACAACTAAATGGTTCACAACAAGTGCAACAACAATTAAATGGTTCACAACTCGAAATAGTTCAAAACAAAAGTAAATAGTTCACAACACAAGTGCAACACCAACTCCAAATCACTTGGGGCCTCGTCCCCTCTTGGATAATAGCTTCTTCCTTCTCGCAACCACAAATTGCTCCGGGTCATCGGACTCATCGTCATCGTCATCCTCAACCTCATCGTCCATGCTTCTCATCCTTGACAAACGAGAGCCCCCGGCCACCGGATTCTTTCCTTTCGCATAATCATCCGGTGAGTACCGCTTAAATTCCTTCCTGGCTTCAACATGTAAGCGGAGCATTGGAAAGCCTTCAACGTCATGTCGTCCGCAGCCTAATACATATGAAGGTTGAAAGTTCAAATTTGAAGGTTCAAAGCTGAAGGTTGAAAGTGCAAATTGTATGGCTATGTCATACCTCAGGAGTGTCAACATCATCCTCTACAGTATTTCTTTGGGTATTAGCCGCCGAGGTAATGTCACCATCATCCATACGAGCGCCCGAAGAAGCTGAATCGTCAAGAGTATTTCTTTCGGATGAACCGGATCTCGAAGGTGAAACATATTCAGGGTCACGACAACCTAAGATGTTGGATAGGCGCCGTAACTTCTGGCCCTGTTCCTGTTAGATTCAAATATGAATGACATATATTAGGTAACCTATAATGTTGCATTCGTGGGCAAAATAATAATAATGACACATCATCTTTATGAATAGACGAAGTGCAGATTCTCCCTTTTTCCTCCAGCAGTGTTATCTAGAATATCTTCGGACTCATCAGCTTGTTTCTTGACCTCTTTGCGCTATGATCACAAGACAATGACAACAAATAAGTGCAAGTGAATAGGTCCACTAGAATTCATAATTTTCATAGGGGAGCACACTTACCACAAAGTTCAGGACAGGGGCGAAGGAAGTTTGGTACCCTTCGCGAATCAACTTGTTCTAACCGCCTTGGGCAAGTGCATTGTACTCAGGTGGTTCTTCCAATATGTCCTCCTCGTAAGCCGGCGGACAAATCTCGACACGAGTACTCTCCTGAAACCATCTTAGGTAGTTGCTGAACGCAAGAGGACAATGCTGGCGGTACCGGGTTCGTTGTATGCTCGAAGTTGCCTGCACACTTTGCTCGAACATAACGACATAGCTCTTATGATGCTTCTGCCAATCCTTGATTTTTCGCTGCCTCCTCCTATCCAACCTGCTTTGAACAAAACACATTAGTAGCTCGCTCAACACTAAGAACAAAACTAATCACTACTTATTTTTTGTTACCTGTGAAGCTGTGTGTCCGTGTCCACCCACTCCGGCGGGTGTGGCTGAAAGTACCCAAATTGAGCAGCACACGATGCGGGAGATGAAACTCAACCGCCCAATTGCATATTAGGGGACAACGCATTAGCCAAAGATGTCTTTCTTGCACGCATAGTGGATTCAGCTCGAACGTGTGTGCATCACCAAAGTTTGGCCCGACACCATATGGCTCCCATTCAACCTACAACACAAGATGAATACCACAATTCATTTCACTCACAACATAGAAGCTGGAAGTCAACTCTGAAACCATCTTACCTGCTCGGGGGTAAGCGAATCCATCTCGTTGGTGTATTGCTTGTACAATAGGTTCACTTCGCTTGCCACCTCCGATACCAAGTCCCACTTGTAAGCCCATGTAGGTTGCCGTACAGGGTTGCCGTGGTCATCCCAGGTATTCCACTGTGAGCTTTTAGGGCGTCCAACAGGTAGGCGTTCCCAACTCCATACTGAAAGTAGGAGCATACAACCACCAACTCCACCGTCCTTTGTCGTCCTGCGACAAGCATCGTCCAACTACAAGTAACAACAAACATGCATCAGTTTAGCAGAAAAAGATAACAGAGAGTACTTAATACTAACAATTTATTACCTGCCGATACAAGTAAGCCAGTGCGGCCGAGCCCCAGCTGAACTTGTTGTCGAAAACAGTCAGCGCCTTCAGCCACATCCATGGAGCATTCTTGCCTGTGCCGTCCGCAGAGATAGTCCTAGAGATGACGTACCACATGTAGACGCGAGCATACCTCTGGATCACCTCGTCATCTGCGTCCTCAGGACAATGAGCAAAGTTGGCGGCAATCCAAGTGAAAGTGGCGCCGGCAGGGACTCTATCTTTCTTCCCTCCATCTTCTACCTCCGGCTCCTGCGGCGACATACCAATAAGAGCCTCCATTTATTGCCGCCATCCCTCAGAATCAGTGCTCATACATAGTGGCTTCCCCTCGATCGGAAGAGCGGTGATCATGGAAACATCTTGAAGAGTAACCGTCATCTCTCCGGTCCGGAGGTGAAAACTATGTGTCTCCGGCCTCCAACTATCAATGAGTGCTGTGACTGCCGCAGCGTTCAGATTGGGAGTTGACCGACTCACAAGCTGCACGAATGGAAGGAGTCTCGTCATCTCGATGTACGGGGTGTACCGCTCATCGTAGTGCATTACAGAGGATGCCCCATGAGACCCGATCTTCAAGGGCGTAAGATCCTGCAAACATATAGGAGAAGAAGATATCAAGTGCTTATTACATTTTCAAAAAATTACTCATCTACTAATCATTTTGTACTTACCATCTTCTTCTCCGACATGAAATAGGCCCGGTGTTCAACGTCATAAACATTATTCAGAAGCCACACCATCCTACAAATCACAAAAAATTACTCATATACTAACTAATATTCAAATAAGACCCATATTCAAAAAATTACACCATCCTACAATCCTAAGAACTACTACTAATACTAACTATACTCATATGAACTACTACTAATACTAACTACTATGAACTACTACTAATACTCATATTCAAATAAGACTCATATACTCATATGAACTACTACTAATACTAACTACTACTACTACTAACTATTCATATACTCAACCAAAACCAAAACCTAATGCAATTCCTATACCTACTACTACTACTAACTACTAACTACTCATATACTCAATCAAATCCTAACTCATATCCTAACTAGTCAAATCCTAACTCATATCCTAACTAGTCAAAACCTAATACAATTCCTATACCTACTACTACTACTAACTACTACGACTACTACTAACTACTACTACTACTAACTACTAACTACTCATATACTCAACCAAATCCTAACTCATATCCTAACTAGTCAAAACCTAATACAATTCCTATACCTACTACTACTACTAACTACTACTACTACTACTAACTACTAACTACTCATATACTCAACCAAATCCTAACTCATATCCTAACTAGTCAAATCATAAGAACCTACTCAAATCAATCTACTCAACCAAAACATAATACAATTGGATAGAAGGATGGGAAAGGGAAGGGATGAGGGAGGACATTACCTTGGGGGATCAATCCAAGGAAGAAATCCTCAGATCTGAAGGAGATGGGGGAGGGGATTAGGGAGGGGATGAGAGCCAGCCGCCGCCGCAGTGGCAGTTTCTGTTTGAATGAGGGAGGGGTGGGGAGGGGGTGGGGAGGGGGGATGGGCCGTGGCTGTATAAGTCCATGTGTGGCGCCTAAGCGTTAGGCGCCACACATTACAATGTGTGACGCCTGAGGCTTAGGCGTCACACTGCCTGGGGGGTGGCCCCCTCCCTGCCACGTGGTCGGGGGTGTGGCGCCGAACCTCTAGGCGTCACACAGTGCAGTGTGGCGCCTAGGTGTCGGGCGCCACACAGAAGGGTCAGGCCGGTGAATTATTTACCCCGAGGGGTCAATCCGTGAGTTCTTTCGCCCCAGGGGTCATTTTTGCCAATTTTGCCGTCAAGCGTCCCTCTGTACAATGGATGGTTCTCATCTCTGACAAAGGTCTCTCTGCAATGAAGGGTTTCTCATCACACAACAAGTCCTTGATCAGACCATACTACCTCATTAAGGCCGGGTGGAAATGTGTGCGAAAGAAGCAGCGATTGAGATCCTCGGCACATTGTTCTTCGCCACCACCCTATGCTCCACGCTCTTCAACCCATCACCAGAAATCTGCTGAATTTTGGTTTTTTATAGAGTCCAGCTACAAGGTTTCAACAGAATAACCAGTTTAGAATAATCAACCTGGAAAAAATAGACTTCGGAATGGTGGTGTATATACATGGTGTATATACATGTAAGAAATCACCGATGTTCATGATTAATGGCATGATGTCTACCCATCGGTCCTCATGGAGGATTCTGAGGCCTCCAATTACCAAAAATAGTGCACTTTAGCTACAAGGGCTGGTGCGGAACGTCGGCTGATCTGAGTTACAACACTGATATGAGGCCAGGAGCTTCCTAAAGAAGCCCAAACAAAGTGTTCCCCGGATTCTTAACTTGTTTAGGTATTAAAACAATGCATCACTGTAAATCAACATGTTAACACTGAGTGTTTTTTTCAAACACGTGATTTAAGGTCCCTTTCCTGAAAATTGACAACATAATAAGGAATCCTATGGAAACTAATTTCACTACTAGTGCGTGTCATGTTACCATTAACCAAGGAAGATCTTACACTAATAGTACACATTCTATATAGATATAAATTATAACACTAGTACTAACTATATGTTGCTGCTGTTGTAAAAAAGGCACAGAAAGAGAGCAACCAGCATTACTGAGGCAAGAGGAAGAACATTTACACATAGACTCTATCATTAAGAAAACAGAGAATAGATGATATTAGTAAATAAATCAGCAATCTATTTTGATGCTTCTGAATCGGCAATATGATTAGCTTACTATGGTTGATCAACAAGTAATTTCATTTCAACAAGAAATAGTATACTCCAATGGAAATTGCACACTCAGTTCAGCCCTCTTCTTAAGAATATAACGGTGGTTCCACTTCCACCACCAAAATCATACCGACATCAGTAGTTCAATACTAACTGTAATTCAAACAATGCATCACCTCAATTCAACATATTAGCGCGGAGTGAGTTTTTTGGAACAAGTGAAGTAACTATTACTGAAAATTCACAACAAGAAAAGGTCATGTAGAAGTACTTTCAGTTAACAATTTAACTGTTCCAATTTCGTTAATAAGCAAGGAAGAACTTACACTAACATTACACATTCTATATACAGGTATAAACTAACCATTTGTAAAAACCCATGGGAAGTGATCAATTCACATCTGTTGTGGCATCAGAAATAAATTTGCACATAGTCTGTCTCCCTCATTAACGAAAACAGAGAATGTACAATTTATAGTAAATCTCATTAAACTATTATGTTTCAGCAATAATAAGTTATTTAATTTCAATAAGAAACACTCCAATAAATAACATGGTCGAATGGATTTATTGAATCATTTGCTACAGATACTATCAGAGACGTGCACACACATACATATTTGACTTGCATAATTTAACTGTTCTAGGAGAAATTGCAGTCAGAGAACTGGCGGAGCACTCACCGGCAGCCATCCGGTAGGTTGCCGCATCGGGTGCCATGTGCAGGGTCGAAGTTGTAGAGGTACTTCACCGGCCTTGCCCTTGTCGGCTCTCCCGAGTAGAGCCTGGCCCTGTCTCTGCCCTCGCCGTCACCGGCATTGTGGAATCCCAAAATCGTGTCCGTCGCCGTGGATGTCAGAAAAGGTGGCCTCCAGCATGCAGAGCTCAGCTGTGCGTTCCTAGGTGGCAGCCATGGCAGACGCCATCGAGGTGTTGTTATCTTTTCTCTTGGTGTGGCAGGCAATGCGGCTAAAGACGGCTTGCTAGTTTGCAACCGACTCCGTTGCTCTGCTCTGCTCTTCCTAGCAATTTTTCTCTGTATAAGCTTTTACATTTTTTCAATCGTCTACAAATGATGTTAACAAAATGCTTCAGAAAAGAAATCTATTCCTCATCGTGTAAATCACACACTCAACACCTACGGTTGTTACCTTGTTCAGCCAAAATTTCGCACACCATGAAAGCTTTGCCCCCTCCATGCATGCATCATGGCTCCGTCCTTGTATACAAATGACCCTAATAATAAAGACCTAACAAATTTGGTGCGCTGACAATCTAATGAGAACCCCATCAAAACAGAAATGAGCAATATATAGGATAAAAAAACAACAATATGAAGAATCAAGATATTTTTGGTTAAACACAAAGTATATAGGGTTGGACCCTCCTCCTTTATCCGGACTTGGGACCAGCTATGGATAATGTTAAGCAATAACCTTAACTTCAATATCATAGGCGGAGTTCCCCCACCTCCCACACCCTGGAAAAATCCACCCACAGACTAAACCCAAACAAAAATAAAACTAGCAAATTGCATAAAACATAAAACCTATATATTTTTTGGATTTTCTTTGTCTGAGGCAATATGATACTAGGCGTTACAAAGCAAAAAATATATATTCTGGTTTATAAGATATTTTAAAAGAAATCAATAATAATTGAGCAAAGTAAAATAAATAGAAGTACATATATTTTGGAAAAAGCAAGCCCGTTTTAAGCGAGAAAAAAGCACATGGAAAACTAAAAAAAGATATTTTTTGGAATTTTTTCATACATTCCCCACCCCCCCTCTCACTACATCATTTCTTCTGTTTAAAAAAAGAAGTAAGCTGAACGAATACTGAGGGTTTTCCCTTTTTTGTACTTTTTCTGTTTATTTTTGCATTTTTTATTGTCATTTTTTCTCTAAGCCAAGAAAGGAGCGCAAGGAATAGTGAGTGTCGCGGGTCGATGTCGCCATTGGAAAGATTCCTTACGCGCCACAAGTCTCGAGTAAACAATGACAGCCTACAAAAGAACACGTGACAAAGCATAAGCATGGATTTAGGAATAAGAGAGGGAAACAAAATATTTGCATATATATGGTTCGTATGTATACATAGTCTGGGGTCTTTAACTAAGTCATCTTCTAGTTCTAGCAGGAAAAGAAACTGTATGTAACAACCTGCATGCTGGTTCTTCACATCTACTCGTCGTCGTCATTACTCATGTTGTAAAAATGCACAGCAAGAGAGCAACTGACATTAGGTGGCAACAAAAAAAACATTTGCACTTCAACTCTATCATTTAGAAAACAGATAATAGATAGATATTACTAAATAAATCAGTAATCCTTTTTTATGGTTATAAATCAGTAATATCATTAGCCTTCTACGGATGAACAAGAAGTAATTTCATTTCGACAAGAAATATTATACTACAATGGAAATTGCACACTCAGTTCAACACTGTTTTTAAGAATAAAAAGATGGTTCCACTCCCACCTTAAAATCATACCAGCATCAGTAGTTCAGTACTAACTATAAATCAAACAAGGCATCACTGCACACTGGTAGAAAAAGAGGCTTCCGTCCAGCCCCATAAGTCGCGAAACTGTAGGAACCGCGACTAATGATTTCTTTAGTCGCGGTTCGGCAGACGAACCGCGACCAAAGGCCTGGGCCAGGGCGCTCGGTGGCCAGCTGGTGCACGTGAGGGGCTTTAGTCGCGGTTGGCCAGGCCAACCGCGACTAAAGGTGCCCAAAGGCCTTTAGTCGCGGTTTGCCATGCCAACCGCGACTAAATCTCCTCCCCTATAGATACCAGTTCAGCACACTCACTTAGCCATTTGGTGCCACTTCTCTTCACAAGCTTCACAAGGGGGTGTAGGTTTGCTTTTGGTTCCTCTTATGCACACAAGGTGTTTGATGAAATGCCCCAAGAGCGTGAAACAAACATGATATGAAGTGTTGGAGCCACACTTGAGGTTCCTCATTTATTTTTTCCTCCTCGATCGCGGTTAGCAACTTGAACCTTTCATGCATGTGTGTCATTGATAAAATATGCATGTGTGTTGTTCATTGTTTAATTTCTATTGTTTATAGCTAGTTAGTTTAACAAATGCATGATGGTTAATTATATATTTTATATTATAATAATGCAGATGAATCGGCAATGGATGTACGGTGACCGACTCTCCCGCGAGTTCACTACGGGTTTGAAAGATTTCCTCGTAGTGGCTAATGCGAACAAGCAGAAGGGTTTTGTTATCTGTCCATGTGTTGACTGTAAGAATCAGAAGGGTTACTCTTCCTCAAGAGAAGTTCACCTGCACCTGCTTCGGCACGGTTTCATGCCAAGCTATAATTATTGGACCAAGCATGGAGAAAGAGGGGTTATAATGGAAGAAGATGAAGAAGGGGATGATTTCATGGATGAAAGCTATCTTGCTCATTTCGGTGATACTTTCATGGAGGATGCTGAAGGTGAAGGGGAAGGTGAAGGGGAAGGTGAAGGTGAAGAAGAGGCACGTGATGAGACCGTTGATGATCTTGGTCGGACCATTGCTGATGCACGGAGACGCTGCGAAACTGAAAAGGAGAGGGAGAATTTGGATCGCATGTTAGAGGATCACAGAAAGTCGTTGTACCCCGGATGCGATGATGGTCTGAAAAAGCTGGGCTGCACACTGGATTTGCTGAAATGGAAGGCACAGGCAGGTGTAGCTGACTCGGCATTTGAAAACTTGCTGAAAATGTTGAAGAATATGTTTCCAAAGAATAACGAGTTGCCCGCCAGTACGTACGAAGCAAAGAAGGTTGTCTGCCCTCTAGGTTTAGAGGTTCTGAAGATACATGCATGCATCAACGACTGCATCCTCTACCGCGGTGAATACGAGAATTTGAATGAATGCCCGGTATGCACTGCATTGCGTTATAAGATCAGAGGCGATGACCCTGGTGACGATGTTGAGGGCGAGAAACCCAGGAAGAGGGTTCCCGCCAAGGTGATGTGGTATGCTCCTATAATACCACTGTTGAAACGTCTGTTCAGGAACAAAGAGCATGCCAAGTTGTTGCGATGGCACAAAGAGGACCGTAAGTCGGACGGGGAGTTGAGACACACCGCAGATGGAACGCAATGGAGAAAGATCGACAGAGAGTTCAAAGATTTTGCAGCTGACGCAAGGAACATAAGATTTGGTCTAAGTACAGATGGCATGAATCCTTTTGGCGAGCAGAGCTCCAGCCATAGCACCTGGCCCGTGACTCTATGCATCTACAACCTTCCTCCTTGGTTGTGCATGAAGCGGAAGTTCATTATGATGCCAGTGCTCATCCAAGGTCCGAAGCAACCCGGCAACGACATCGATGTGTACCTAAGGCCATTAGTTGATGAACTTTTACAGCTGTGGGGCAGACCTGGTGTCCGTGTGTGGGATGAGCACAAAGAAGAGGAATTTGACCTACGAGCGTTGCTTTTCGTAACCATCAACGATTGGCCTGCTCTTAGTAACCTTTCGGGACTGTCAAATAAGGGATACAATGCATGCACGCACTGCTTACATGAGACTGAAAGTGTACATTTGCCAAATTGTAAGAAGAACGTGTACCTTGGGCATCCTCGATTTCTTCCGAAAATTCATCCAGTAAGAAAGAAAGGCAAGCATTACAACGGTAAGGCAGATCACCGGCCGAAGCCTGCGGAACGCACTGGTGCTGAGGTATTTGATATGGTCAAGGATTTGAAAGTCATCTTTGGAAAGGGTCCTGGCGGACAATCAGTTCCGAAGGGAGCTGACGGGCACGCAGCCATGTGGAAGAAGAAATCTATATTCTGGGAGCTAGAATATTGGAAAGTCCTAGAAGTCCGCTCTGCAATCGACGTGATGCACGTTACAAAGAATATTTGCGTGAACCTCCTAAGCTTCTTGGGCGTGTATGGGAAGACAAATGATACAAAGGAAGCACGGCAGGACCAGCAACGTTTGAAAGACCCTGATGACCGGCATCCGGAATGGTTTCAAGGTCGTGCCAGCTACGCTGTGACCAAAGAAGAGAAGGTCATCTTTTTTGAATGCCTGAGCAGTATGAAGGTCCCGTCTGGATTCTCGTCCAATATAAAGGGAATAATAAACATGGCGGAGAAAAAGTTTCAAAACCTGAAGTCTCACGACTGCCACGTGATTATGACGCAATATAAAGGGAACGCTGAACCCGGAGACAGGGGAGTGTGTTTACCGGGACAAATTAATTAAACCCACCCAAGCCCTTATTGACGCAATGAGGGATGCTCAAGAGGGGAAGATCAAGTTCAACAGAGAGAACGACGCGCTGACAAAAGCCCTCGGGAATCCTGAACACGGAGGACGTGTACGAGGCATGGGGAACATTCCGTGGAAAATAGGGTTCCCCCAGAACGATGACCCGTACGGTTACAGAAGCCGTAAGAGAAAGATGGATCGGGAAGCAGATGTTGTGGCGCGGTTGGCATCGGAAATGGATGTGATGAAGAAAACCGTGAGTGTACTATTAGCCGAAAGAGATGTAGCTCGGGCGCAGCATGAAGATCATCCAGCGGATCTCGGAAGCCAGCAGCGGAGAAGCAGCGTGGCTTCCACGGAGGCCCCACCAGCTGGTGCAGATGCACCGACGATCGAAATTACTGCACCGGAGCCTCTGGTGGTCGAAATTACTGCACCGGAGCCTCCTCGCTACCCCGTGGACGATATAAAGGAGATGAAAGAATGTCATCTGTATTATCCTATCGGGAACATATCCATGAAGGTAGCCATCGGCAGTGCTTTACCATGTTTACCTGGAGCACTCCACCACAACAACCCCATTCAAGATGGCTATGCTCGTGTCACGGTGGAGGACATAGTCCAAGGGTTTGAGGACCTGGAGATTGACATTGCTACACCTGAAGGGGAGAAAAGACTTGGAGATGTCAAGCGCCATTTCATTCTATGGCAAAAGAAGTTTATCAAGTTTCCAGGCGAGGCGCCAAGGACAACAAGTCCACCCCCCCTACGGTGGTGGTGGTGGCGGTGGCGGCGGTGGTGGTGGTGGTGGTGGTGGCGGTTCACCTACACCTCCGTCACGTCAGCCGACGCCCCCCAGTCCACAACGTCCGGCGGGTGATCAGACGCCGCCCCCCAGTCCTCGTCCGGCGGGTGATCAGACGCCGCCCCCCAATCCACCTCCGGCAAAGAAGCAGAAGCAGTCCTGGATTATTAACCCGGACCCTTATGTACCTAAGACCACAAAGGTACCGGAGCCATCACTGAAGCCTCTCCCCACAAGGCCTTGGGAACGTAGTGCCGAGGAAACTACCGCGGCCGCGGCTGCTGATCATGAGAAATGGAAGGCGGACTGCAAGAAGAAAAGAGAGCCCGAGCCCAAGCCAGTATTTTCTGATGAGCAAAAGAAGTGGGCTAAGTCATTTTTGAGCACACCGTCCCAAGCCGCGAAGAATCTGCCTGACGACTATGCACGTGAACTTCGTAGGCAGGCATTCATGTTGAAGGAGAAGAAAGAGCGGGCGGAGAACCAGGAGAACAAAGCCTTGGAGGAGGCCGAGAAAACGGAATTAGAAAGTAAAAAAAGCGGGAAACGAGTTGCCCAGCTCGGGGAACAAAGTAAACAATCGATTGCCCCGCTTATAGTGAAAGCCGCCGGTCCGGATGACCCCGATATCATAGCAGCTGCGGCAGCACATGGATTGACTGTAACGAGTGCCAGAGAACAAGCGGCCAACTTAGGTATTACTCTTCGTGAACTGTTAGGCCTTGATGAGGCGCCAGTGAAGGAGGTAGTAATTACATATGTGAAGAATGGGCCTCTCGTCGAGCCTGCGCAGGAAGAGGATCTACCTCCACAAATGAAAGGTCTGCTGAAATGGTACAAGGGTTACATAAAAAATAAAAACGCCAAAGAATATATTTATGCGGAAGTTAGATATGAGCATCACTTCAAACATTACTATGTACAAATTCATCTGAGTGAATTGTTCCATCTTTTCAATCTACGCGAGCTCGACAAATCTATCATCAGTTGCTACGTTCTGTAAGTGATTTATTTCTACCCCATCTCGTTCATATTGCCTGCACTATATATATGTCGTAACTATATTGTTGTGTCCGCTATTATACATGCAGAATGAAGATTAAGGAATGCAGAGTAAGGAACATCCATGATGTTGGGTTCATTGACCCACACATCGTTAATGGATATGTGTTGGAGCATCACCCCGTCGACATGGAGGCAGACCTGTGGCAGTTTCTTACAAAGCAGGAACTCAAAAGTGATATTCTATTTCCTTACCATTTTGGGTGAGTGTTTCTGTCTTGAGCACATTCTCTTTTGTTTACTCCATGCATGGTATGTGGCCGGCTAATCGATGAGTTATGCATGACGTACTGTGCATGTATCGTGTCCGCAGGTTCCACTGGATTCTGCTAGTAATTAAAGTTGACACCTCAGAATGTCTCGTCCACGACTCTCTGAATATGGATCCAAAGCTTTGGGGCGGCATGAGAAGAATGCTGCAGAAGTAATTATTTTCATTCATTTGCGCTCTATATCGATCGGCCTATTTCGTTCATTTCCTAATATCAAGTAACTAATAACTCTCTTGTTCATTTAATTTTCTTTGCCTCGTAGGGTTTGGAGACGGTTCGTAGATACAAAGGTCGGTGAATTCAAAAAAGAGCTAGAATTCAAAAGGTCAAAGGCTAAGAATGGTGGGGATATTCAGCCAGCGGGGACCAATCTATGTGGATACTATGTCTGTGAGATGATCCGGAGATACACCTCTGAGCGGGTTCCGAGTGATACCAATGCTCAGCGGAATAACCTCCGGGTGATGCTTAGTCCAGAAGCTCGCTTCCGACCACTTCAAGAGGAACTAGCTGGATGGTTCAGGAGGGAAGTCCTCCATCGTAAAGGAGAACACCATTACGAGGACGTAGAACTTTATATGCATTAAATTATGTATGGAAACTTGTTCAAAATTGTATATGGTCATCCGATGATATTGAATATATATTGTATATTCCTCTTGAATTCTTTTTGGTTCTAATTTCAAATTTGTTTGAAATTGTACATTCATATGCATGTATGTAGTACCGTAGAATATGTGAAACTCCTTCAAAATTAAAATAAAGCACAAAAGAAATAAAACAATACAAATTAAACAGAAAACAGGTTTAGGGGGGGTGCTAAACCCTGTGGCGGCCTTTAGTCGCGGTTGGCCAGAAGAACCGCGACTAAAGGTCCTCCGCCCCGACGGCCGCCTGGCGCCCACGTGGACGGGCCTTTAGTTGCGGTTCTTAAGCAACCGCGACTAAAGGAGGGGGGCCTTTAGTCGCGCCTATTTGGTCGCGGTTGCGCAACCGCGACTAATGGCAGTTGCGAACCGCGACCAAAGGCCCTTTTTCCACCAGTGGCAATTCAACATATTAGCGCTGAGTGAGTTTTTTGGAACAGATGAAGTAACCATTACTGAAAATTCACAACAAGAAAAGGTCCTGTAGAAGTAGAATAATTTAACTGTGCCAATTTTGTTAATAACCAAGGGAGAACTTACACTAACATTACACGCTCTATGTACAAGTATAAATCAACCATTTGTAAAAACCCATGGAAAGTGATCAATTGACATCTGTTGTGGTATCAGAAATAAATTTGCACATAGTCTGTCTCCCTCATTGACGGAAGCAGAGAATGGACAATTTATAGTAAATCTCATTAAACTGTTATGTTTCAGCAATAATAAGTTATTTAATGTCAATAAAAAATACTTCAATAAATAGCATGGTCGAATGGATTTGCTGAAAGATTTGCTACATGCGCATGTGCGCGTGGGTGCACACACACAATTAACTGCATAAATTACCTATGCTAAAAAAATTACAGTCAAAGAACCGGCGGAGCACTCACCAGTAACCGTCTGGTAGGTCGCTGGCGTCGGTGGCCATGCAGATGGTCGAAGTTGCAGTGGTACCTCACCGCCCTCGTCCTTGCCGGCTCTCCCGAGTAGAGTCTGGCCCGGTCTCTGCCCTCATCGCCGCCAGCCTCATGAAATCCTGAAATTGTGTCAGTCGCTGCGAACGCCGGAAAAGGTGGCTTGTAGCATCCGGAGCTCAGCCGTGCTCAGTCGTGAGGTGCTGTTGTCTTTTCTCTTGGTGTGCTAGGCATTGACAGTGCGTCCAACTCTTCCTTTCTAGTTTCTCTCTTTATAAGCTTTTACAATATTTTAATCTTCTACCAATGATGTTACAAAATGGTTTAGAAAGAAATATATTCCTGATCATGCAAATCACACCCTCAACACCAACACTTGTCATCTAGTTTTGGTTCGTAAGCTTCAAAACTGTACAAATGACACACTAAAAATGAAAACCTACAAAATTTGATGCCGTGAAACGCCGATGAAGCTGTGACAGTCTAATGACTATCCCACTAAAACAGAAATGAGCAATAGGATAAGAGGAAAAAACAGACAATATTAAAGAATTAATATTGTTTTGGTCAAACAAAAAGTATATATATATGATGGGACCCTCCTCCTTTATCCGGGCTTGGGACCGGCTATGGATAATGTTAAGCAAAAGCTTAGCATCAATACCATAGGCGGGGTTCCCTCACCTCCCACACCCTGTAAAAATCCACCCACAGACCAGACCTTCCAAAAAAACTAGCAAATTGCATAAAACGTAAAACCTATACTTTTTTTGGATTTTCTTTGCTTCAGGCAATATGACACTAGTCGTTACAGCAAAATAAAATAAATAGAAGTACATATATTTTGGAAAAAGCAAGCTCATCTCACCCCCCCCCCCCTCCACCACCTCTCTTTTTTGGTTTAAGACAAGAGGTAAGCTTAACAAATAGTCCACTTCTTCTTCTTTTTTTGGTATTTTTCTGTTTTGGTTTAAGACAAGAGGTAAGCTTAACAAAGAAGCTCAACGAACAGCAAGTGTTCCGATTGATGTTGTCGTCGGCCATACTGCAGAGGCGCGCAAGTCTTCGGTAGACAATGACATCCTATATATAAAAAGAACACGTGACAAAGTATAAGCATGGCTTCATGAATAAGAGAGGGAAAAAGATATTTGCATGTACTCCCTCCGTTTCATAATATAAGACCTTTTAGAGATTTTACTAGGAGACTACATACGGAGCAAAATGAATGAATCTATACTTTAAAATATATCTATGTACATCCGTATGTAGTTTATAGTACAATCTCTAAAAGGTCTTATATTTAGGAACGGAGGGAGTAGTATGTAACAACCTGCATGCATGTGAAGACGAGCAGGTTCTTCACACCCACCCACCGTCGTCCTCGTTACCGATGTTGACTTGGGAAGAAAGAAAAAAGAGGAAGTAAAGGTTTATCAGTATGTGTAGACGAGCATTAATTAAAGAAATTGAGGAAAGACAAGCATCATCAACCTTGTACGGAGAGGCAAGAGTAGGGGCGGTTAGGATGGGCACTGAGTGCAGTCTTCAGTGCAGACTTCGCTTCCTCGGCCTCCTTTCGAAGCAGCGAAGTGCAAAATTGGACACGGACACTCCGAAGGGAAGGCTGCAGGTTACCGATGCCCGTGTCAAACAATTCACTGCCGTTGTTGCCGTCTGCTTCCTCTTTTGGGACGGGCAGACCGGTACGGAGCCAAACCTCTTCCGCCTTGGGCAAAGCTCCTGGCTGGAACACGACTTGGCCCGGCGAACCGGACCACAAGCTGAATAATGTTATACAACGGAATCCATCAGCTTCGACCAATAGCGGCCCCTGGCGGAGGCTCTCCAGTATGAGAGTATGAAGAGCCGGCAGCCTTCCAAGCAGTCCCAGATCCACCTGTTGCACTTCCTTCACACCAATGTATAAACATGAGAGCTGCGACATCCGCGAGGGGTTCTCTCTTATCCATGCTGGCAGCCTAGAGAATCTACATGCTTTCTCAGGACGTGTGTTCAATACCCGGAGGCCTTGAGAGGGAACCCACTTTTCCCCCAAGAGATCCATCATTTTAGATCCACCATCAATAATAATGGTTACACTTTGGACGTTGGACATTTCCCCTAGTGACTTCACAAAAGCTTCCTCCAACTCCAAGCTCATATGCTCAAACTTAATTTCAAACTTTCTCAACCTTTTCATTCTGCCCATCTCTTTCACAATACTTAGAGAGTCACCATGGATGCAACTCAACTCTTCCATTGCTGTCAGATTTCCAATCCCATCTGGAAGCCGATTGCAGCTTCCCTCATAAAGTAGGCACATCAATCTTCTCAGTTTAGTAACACTCGATGGCAGTTTTTCTATACCACCGTTTTGACTCACATCCAAAACCTGCAAAAACCGCAACTTTTCAACCTCTTCCGGGAGCTCATCAAGTCCTGTATCTGATAGGCCTAGGTACCTCAGGTGAACTAAATTCCACAATTCCCCAAGGTTATCTTTATCAATCCAACATTCACTCAAATTCAATACACGTAAAACAACAAAGCCTGAGAAATGAGGCATCAGACCAACAACAGGTACAAATGTTGCAATGGACCTCACTTGGAGCATACTCGCAGATTCGAGAGGTGTGGTTTCTTGTTCTTCTTTGATAATCTTCTGGAGAGACAACCTGCGCACATTGGCCGCAGATGACAAGCTACCATTCAATACACTGACAAAGTTCTCTTCCCTTGACAAAAGACAAATTAGATCCAGCACACTGTCGTGTACACGGCAGGCACATACAATGCCATAATCATCGGATACCGGCTGGAGAAGGCTTCTGTTCACGAGCTCATTGAAGTAATTTTCTCCAATCTCAAAGAGACTAGATTGTGTTGTTTCACATTGGATAAACCTCTCAGCAATCCACATCCATATCAACTTATCTTTCATGATCATGTGATCCTCCGGAAACATGCTTAGATATAATAAGCATGTCTTCAGATGACAAGGCAAGTCATAGTAGCTGAACGATAGTATCCTCAACATCTCCTCTACACTGGGGTCTTCGGTAAGTCCACACCCAATAGACTCGAGCAAAACTTGCCACTCATGATGTGAATTTACTTTCTGATCACTAGCCAAAACACTAGCTATTGTAATGATGGCTAATGGCACGCCACCACATTTCTTCAGTATACCTCTAGATACTTTTTCAAATTCACGAGGACATCCATTCTCTTGAGAAAATATCCGTTTATGAAAGAGCCTTTGGGAATCATAATCACTAAGCGGTTCCATTGGATAAACTGAATCATTAGTTGTCGAGCAACATAATTTAGATACATCAACTATACGAGTTGTCGTGATTAGCCGACTTCCAGCATTGTTACCCCTGGAGAATGCGTAGTTGATGATTTTCCATAATTTTGCTTCCCATATATCATCAATTACAATGAGGTACCTATATCAATTATGACCACATTAATGTTATTCATGTGTAAACATGGTAAGCCTAAAATGTGTCCCGTTAAAGATAATCTAGTTTTATGAATGGGAGATATGACTTTGGAAGAAACAGTCTTAAATAGTTAAGATGCAATGAAAAAATGAACTAATTGATGGATTAACTCTCAACTGCATTAATGTACAGATTTTCTGATTATCGCCACAATGATAAGACGGATCCTAAAGCCTCAAGAACCCCCAAGTAGAATACTTCCCATACAAAATGTATTATGCTAATATATCATAACTGATTAATACACACCATTATTGACTTACTCCAATAAAACAAATGGTGTCCAGAGTTATTATAGTTTCTTTCTATAATGAGAGAAAATATGGATATCTACATGGATATTGTTCTGCATATATATATAATCTTGCTAATTATCATTATTAATTTATAAAAAAAAATGTATACTCTTTATTATTTTATATCCTTGTCTAATAAAATATTTGCATGTCAAAGGGTTTATTGCCCACAAGGGAATATGGTAGGGATTTTGCCGGTGCAATTCACTTTCTAGTATCTTGTCATATGTAATATAATATAATAAAGTGATAAAAGTGGTACAACTCATGCATTATTTTAGGATGTTGGCCCAGACCCGCCGTCAAGTATTTTCCGACGACAAGCGACGACCGACGACGAACGACGATGACGAGCGAAGCTGCTGACGAACTCGACGATATATTTGACGCCGAGATACACGATGCACCGCAGTGCAAAGAAGTAGATCGATCCGCCCTCTGTGTAAAGCTAGCCGACCTACACCTTGATCGATTCTACGCGAAGCTGTAGCAAACCACACCAAAGGTACGTTAGTGTCCAGCTGGCCGTGAAAGCAAATGTACGCACAAGTATTTGGATGGCTACAGGCTCTTATCGAGCCTGACCTTTTTCTGTATTGCTTTTCTCAACTCATGGTGGTACAAGTACGGGCTACATGTATATATAGCATAGGATAGCTATGTGAGCAATACTACTCGATTTGTTAATTCTAGTTCTACACGGTACATGGAGGTAACCTACTTGTACATGAATTCCTATTCCTACTTGACCTCGTACACGTTCCGTGCACTAAATCATGTTTAAGTCTAACATAAGAGTTATTATGACATGAGAATACATACTTATACTCGAGAGAGAGCGGCGGAGACGATATGAGGATGCGGCAAGGAGGAAAAGAGTTCAAATGGGTTGGGAGAGGAGCTAGCACATTAGAGAGTCACTATGGTAGGTGTTGTATAGGTCATCCTCAATCCCGACCGTCAAACCGCTCTCACAGGTTCGGATCGTGCTATTCGGACGTATTGTTCCATTCAACGTGCACCTGTATTGGTCCGCTCGGCGGCCCGGGCCATGTTTTTCCGGCAAACTTGATCCAAACACGAGGGGATGTTGCGGAAGGAGGTTACGGGAGTCAGGATAGCAGACACGTAGGACTTCGACACCCTCGGCCCACCCAAAATGCAGGCGGAGACGACGTCTTTGTAGCTGCCCGCCTTGTTTCCACAGAAAAAAAAAATACCCACTCACTTCTTCCATCTGCCGCTCTCCAGCTAATTCCCTCCATTTTCTCCCACTCGCTTCTTCCTTCCCGATGTCACTGTTGCCTGTCACTGTTGCCGCATGGAACCGGAGGAGAGCCTGCCGGAGATGAAGGACGTGGCAGAGTTGTTGGAGGATTCAAACATCACGCTCGCCGAAAAAATCAACTCGGTGATGCCGCAAGATCACCACGTCAATGTGAATGCCGCAAAGGTGGAGACCCTCAAGAAGAGGGGCCTAGACAGTGGGCATACTATGGGCGGACGTGCCGACGGGCGTGCTGGTCGTGGACGAGGTGGAGGTCGTGGTCGCAGTGCGTAGATGGTGTCGCCCAGCGTACAGACGCCGCCATGGCCGGAGCATTAGTAGGGTCCGTACTATTAAGGAGCGAAATCGATGACATGCTCAAGGAGAAGAAGGGAGTTTTTCGAGAAAAGAAGCTGAAGATCGTAGCCAATGTGGAGAACATGAAGTTGTTGTCCATGCAGGTGGAGCTTTGCATGCCGACATAAGAATCATCGTGCAAGCCGTCTGCTACAAAATTTTGCAGCAACAACATGAGGAGTTGGAGGCGGCGGACAAGGAAGAGGAGGAGGCGGCGGAGATGGACGAAGCGGCGACGACACCTTGAGCAGGAAGGATGGTCGTATTGCCAGTCCGATAGGGCATAAAATCTCAATTTTTTGCACGAACTGTCGGATTGATATTAGTTTGTGATTGGGCATGTATAAACTTAAGCATACTTGCCTCTTTTTGGATGTGATCCGGCACTGGTGTGATCCGGCGCATGCTATGGATTGGAATTTTATTTTAATTTCATATTGCCCTATACTGACGGACATATACAAGATAGCATTGGATGACGTCCTCACCGCCATCAGTATTTGGAGAAAATTTATGGATCAGTGTTGGAGATGCCCCATATATCTATACATGATATAAGGGCAGCCCCATTGCTCCACCCTGGTCTATATCTTAGTTACGATCAATAAACAAAGATCATAGTTTAACAGTTTGGCTAAAGCACATCTATATATGTCCTTAATATTGTACATCTAAGTCCTATGTCATTGATTTTATGTGAAGATCTATGTAATTTTTTTGTCCATTTTCTTTTCTTTCCTAGTTTGATTGAGTTATTTAGATGTGTAATAACTGGGGTACATTTGCCCTAGACAGACCTTTTTTAATATAATATATATAGTTCTTACTAGTACAAAAGCAAGACAACTCAAACACTTTTACTCATGAAATAAATTAAATATTTTATTTTATGTAATGGACGAGATGATATATTTAATTCATATGGGATGATATATTTTCATATGGTATAATCTAAGATACAATACATCCAAATGTGTCGATCCAAACGAATGCGCGTTCGCTTTTCATCCGCATACTGACCCATTTCGGGCCCCATTTTAACCTGATTTACGTCGCAGGGACACGAGACGGACGTGCGTGTTGCACACCAACTACTTCCCCTAGCATATCAGCCGGTGGCAAAGCCTCCACCATTTCCCTCCACTTTCCTAAAAACCTCCTGCGCGCGTGCGCATCCGGCCGCTCGCCATGGACGATAACCTCGATGTCGCCGCCGGCCTCACCTCCCTCGCCTCGTTCGGCATCACGACCGCCCCTCCCACAAAGGTAAGCCTTGTGCCCTCCAGAAGACCGTCATCGCGCCCAAGAAGAAGAAGGAGCTGACGCCCGAGGAGCGGGTTAGGGAGTTGGAGAAGAGAAAGGGTCAAAGGCATGGGACGGGCGCAAAGGACGAAGCAGCGGGCTGCCGCGGTAGCCGCCGTAACGCAGCGGGAAGATATCGCTGCACTAGTCACGACGACAACGAGGGAGGCGCTATTGTACCTAGGGTTAAACCCTGGCCAGCGTGGGCTCGGTAACGCTGCCGTGGACGCGGCTATCACATGCTCGTTTGTGTTCCCTCGGATGGTGCTTCCAGAGCGGGCCCGCGTGTTGACGACTCACCCGATTCCCGGCTTCAATGTCTACCCGCAAGCCTCTTGCCTCTCCGAGGAATGCTCGTCGGAGGTGAGTGTGGTGGCACCTTCCACGCTCGCGCCCGCGCCCATCGACCTGAAGGCCATATCGGTAGTCTATGGCTCGTCATCCGGTGGGCCGAGGAAACGCACGCGGGAGATGTCAGTCGACATGCTCTCCGGCACCCGCAACCTATTCGATGGAATGCCAGCGGCCGTCTGCGACGAGAGGGCAAACCGCTTCATGTAGAGCATCATCTTCGAGGGTGATGCGGCGGCCGTAGGCAGGGCTGCCCCGGCTGTGGCTGGCTACGATCCAGAAGAGACCCAAAGCTAGGACGGTCGAGGCGGGCCTTCTTGCCGTCGACCTATGATCAAGCTGGCTTGCAGCCCGCCTTCATGCAAGATCAGGTCGGCGTGGACCTGGACGGCTTCCCGCTCGACCACGTGTTTTCGGATGACTACGGCCTTGAGGAAGAGGATGAGGTGAACATGGATGTGGAGCCTTTGTTCGAAGACGAGCTCGCCAACCAAACAATCGGGATGCAACCGATGCACAAGAGAAGATGGACAAAGGCATACATGGTGGCCGAGGACAAGCTCCTTTGTGAGTGTTGGAGGGGCATAGGGCAAGACCCCAAGGTTGGTGTCCAACAAAAGGCATCAACCTTTTGGATTCATGTACATCTTGAGTTTCACAAACGCAAGAAGTTTCCACCATTACAAATGCAAAGCATGCATGCCATGGAGGAGGTTGGGGAAGGTGAGAAGCCACAGCCACGGGGAAATACCAACTCCAATAAGAAGGACAAGCGGGATGCAACGTCGATCGCCTTGATAACAACCGTGCAGGGCATGATGGCCGAGAAGGATTCAAGGGAGGAGAAGCACCGGCAAGACAAGGAAGAGCAAATGAACGCCTTCATGGAGATCCAAAGGAGGAGACTTTAGATGAAGGCGGAGAAGCAAGCGAGGATGCTTGAGATGGAGGCAAAGAAGCAAACCAAGATGCTAGAGATCGAGGTCGCCAATGACAAGACCAAGTCGAAAGAAGTGGCTCTCGCTAGCATGATGACGGAGATGGAGATCATGAATGTGGATCTCAACACCGTGTCGCCAAGGAAGAGGCCATGGTTCGAGAAGATGCAGGTCGACATGTTCAAGTTCGACGACGAGTGACCTATGGTGGCGAGCGTCATACTTTTTTGTAAGCCGGCAAGTGTGCTGGCATGACCATGGCCGCGATGGCGTGGTCGAACTCCCGCTTCATTTTTGTGTGCTAGCATGTGTGCCGGCCGCTGGCAAGTGCACCAGTATAAACGGTGGTGTTTTCTGAAGCTGGCATTGTATGCCGACCCGTGGTATTTGTGTCATCATGAACTTTGAGCGACGGTACGGTCGCTGGCTTGATCAATTGCCACGGGCTTTTTTTTTAAAACGTGTGCACAGACATAAAATAGGCCATGGATGTTGGATGCACTGCGAACCTAAATCTTAAACATGACGTACATTGAGTTGGCGGTCAACCCAAATAAACAAAAAAGACAAAATTACTGTTCTTTTGAATCAGCGCGTTGGAGTTACTCTAATACAAGGTATTTTTTCCAGCATAATTACGTGGCAACAAAGGAGTCAACTACAAGAGAGTGGACATCCTGAACGCAGCGGCATACGCAACTATCCGGTCGCTCGCTGCGTCGAGGTGATGCGCGCCCGTAATGAGTTGGAAAGCGAGAAAGTTTCAATAGGTTGCTATATACAGCCCAAAATCTGCTGCGTGGGCTCGTCGTCCGTGGTATGTATTTATTTTTTAACACAGTAACATAAGCGTTTATATATATATATATGCACATACACTCAGTCTTATAAACACATATGCGCACATTTTACTCTTGTGAGCACTTTTGAAATATTGAACCGGTATATCATTTTAAGGTTTACGATATAACCGCAGGCGTCTCGTCGTCGATGAAAACGTCTCCTTCCACTGAAAACGTATAGCCAAAAATCCTAAAACAAATCCAAAAATAATGCCATCAGGATTTGAATCGTGATGGAGGATACTACTGTCTATTTAAGCGTCCAACCAGGTTAGTTTCTATCCATGATACGCATCTGACCCGAAAGACGGTGATGCAGGGGACGTGTGGGTCTTGGTTGCTTTTTTTTGCTAGTGTCATGCCCCAACAAAAGCCATGGCGACCCCTGGAACGACGACGCCGGCGTTGGGCGACGGATTACTAATCCCTCGGTCCTTTTCTTTCCCACCGCAGATCGTGCTGTTAGTCCGGCGACTTGTAATACACATATAGTATACGTTGTGAAACAGAGTCCCTCCCGCTTATACTCCAGGAAACATGGCAGCTTGGTGTGAATTGCAACGAGCCAGAAACATGATTACTTCCTATGAAACATGTAGGCAAACCTGAGTTACTCTCAACGAGCCAGAAACATCGCGAGCGCCGCTGATGTCGCTGCGGGCAGACCTGAGTTACTCTCAACTACTCTAAAATATTTGACATTATGTACTCCAGCCTTACACATGATTACTTCCTATAAAACATCTCTATTTTATGACACTAATCAATAATCAATAAAAAATACTCTTCCAATTCGTATTGTAGGGATTATGCTATTAAATTTTTCATGAAAAATACTTATGTTTTTATATATTAATGAAAAAAATATGATTACTCACTTACATATTAATGAAAAAAAATAACTGTCAAAGCTGGTCATCAGAGAGTTTTCAGAATATTAACTGGCTGGCATACATCTGATCGGAATATCGGGAGTAACTTCATAATTAATTTACTCACTATTCCCCAACTAACATAGCAAATCAATTAGCTAGTTACCATCGTTAAGCAGGGGAGAAATGAATACGAGCATACCTTTTCTCCTCGAGATATTCCAGGAGTTTCTTGACGAGCTGTGTTTCATCCAACAATGTGAGTTGACTTCCTCGCACGCCAAGATCAAGAAGGATGTCCATCAAAACCTTCTTTGGGTCAGCCTTTTGACCGACAGAAACAAAAGCCCTGCAATCAAAATCCCCCTTGATCTTGTCATACACAGTTTTGACAAGAGTGGTTTTGCCCAGTCCTCCAAATCCAACGACAGAAACAATCTTCAACTTCTTGTTGGACACGTCATCTTTGTTCGAGAGCAACTCCATTAGCGCTTGGTCCCTTTTCCCATCAATGCCAACAAGCTCCGTCACTTCCGTGTACAGGGCCCGAAGGAGAGGATTGACTGTCACGGCTGCAGGCCTGATGACAATATTGTCGAGATTGTACCTTGCACGCCTTTCAGCAACCTCTTGGACTTGCTTGTTTATGTCATTGATCGCGTGTGCAATCTGGTGGCGATCCTTCCCCTTGGTGAACAAACCGGCCATCTTCTTGGTGAGCCGTTTGAGCTTGTTGGACTTGGCGGCAGGCTCGGAGCCGTCATCGACATTCACCAGGAACTTGTCGACGACGTCTTCCATTTTGAAGGAAAGCTCCCTCACCTCCCCTGCCCAGAGCTTGACCTGGGCATCGAGCTGCTCCCGCGGCACCTCGCCCACCACTTGGAGGACAGCTTGCATGCTCCTCATCTCTTGCTCAAGAGATCTAACGCGTTCCTTGACGCCCTTCTGCAGCTTGACCTCCTCGTTGAGGAGCTGGATCAGCTTGGGGAGCAGGGAGCCCATGGCGCCCGTTGCAATACTCATGGCCATGGCTTTTTCTTTTAGTGGCTTTGTTGTTTGGTTGAGGAGCGTACAGCGGTTGTTGTGCGTATAGGTGCTGTAAGTGCTGTTCTTTATAGGACCCGGGCAAGTTCAGATCAACATTAAGGCTATGGAGTAGACACTTGTTTTCGCCGTCCAGGGCACGGTAGATTATTAAGAAATAGTATAATCACACGGATCTAGGCGCTGAGTGCACATGGCTGTTATTACATACATGCATGCATGAACATGGATCAAGGCCGGCTTAACGTGCGTTTGGATTTTTGTGCAATTTTTTCATAATTCACCAAGGAAGTACGGACTTTGGTTTAGTCTAAAAAAATTATAATTTGACAGCGGCTGCACAGTTGTATATGCACCTACTATTTTGTTATCTTTTGATGAAGCTACTAGCTATGTTCCTCGTCAATGTCGCCATTCAGTGATGATGATGAGGCCGGTTTTCGTCGGCTGCATCGTTCACAGAAGCGACGACGGTGAACCATTGTCTCCCCTGTAGCGGTGAACAGAATACGCGTCTGCGTTCACTCCACCTGGATGACCTGCCTGCTAAACTCAGTCCCATTCATTTTAACAAATGAAAAGCAATGCTAATTTCAGTACTATTAGTGCTACTTCATAAAAAAGCAATGCTAATCTCAATACCTTCACACTACGTATATTTGAATTCGAAGCTACTTCATGGTTCAGACGCGGTGAAAACCTGTAGGAGACAAGGCAGTCAAACCTTTAGCTTGGACAGAAAGTATCTTACGTGTAGCAACATTGATTTGGATTTGGGGACAAGGAGAACAAGTCCTTTGCTAGATTCATTGGATAGTGAGTGTTAGTAGTCTTGTGCATATAGTACTATACAGAATAACAAAGATGCCCAACATCTGGAGGTGCACAAGTGGCTGGGCACACTGGTGCTCAAGCAAGGAGTCAGTCCAACTAATGAGCTACACTTGGCTTAAGCATAGGCGGTTTGGTTCGTATTAGTGTCGTACTGTGTTATCAGACAGAAGTATATCATAAGTATGTATAGAAGCACTGGTTGGAATTTGGAGACAGGGAGCTAAATTATTGAACAGTGACGCTAGTGTTAGTGCCATCGTCGTGGTTGATCAGTCTTGTGAACATACTATACTATAAAGTACAAAGTGCCTAGGAAATACTAACATGATGCTGAACATCGAGATGCATGCACACAAGTGGCAGGGCACACTGGTTCTTGAGCACCAGAAAGGTTTTATAAACTTAACTCCCGCAATCTAAGGCGATGCTCACGTGAAATCTTCTTGGCCTCCTCATCAAATAATCAAACACTCCGTAACTCGTAACTTTGGGTCACTTGTTTCTCCCCTGCCAGCCAACTTGTTGTATTAATATTTTGTCTTCATCGGAAGGCTACTAGCTGGATGTCTAAATAATGCTTGTCTATCTTTTGTCTTTCTCTTTTCTAAACCTTGGTTGTCGGAACACACGTGCTCTGCATTGGGAGCCTCGAGACTCTGCACAGTGGCTTCGTCTTTTTGACTGGAAAAAAGGTCAGGACCCCATTGGTATTTTCAGTACTCATATTTGATAGTATTGGTGCGATCCACTGCATAACTACACCGACATGCAAATTTGTTGTGTTTGTCCGGACTTGTGAGCTGGTATATGGTTGAATGATCCCTTCACATTAGCTTACAACTGGTCGCGATACAGTGATAGATGTCAGCAATCACCTTGTAATATTAATTTTACAGCGGCTTATTTTTGCGAACTCACCCCCTCTAACGTAAAGAGGCACATTGGTCAGACTATCACCTTGTGGTGCTGTGATTCGCGATAATAGAGGAGGCTTCATCAGGGTAGCTACGGCGAGACTTGACCACGTCCTAGATGTGGTTTCGGCAGAAGCAGCAGCGCTGTTGGAGGGACTAAAACTAGCACAGAGCACTGGACGCAACAATCTTTTAGTACGTATGGACAACCTGATAGTGGTGCAGGCGCTACATAATAATGAAGGACACTCGATGGTGGCGGCTCCTATTTTGCAAGATTGTCGAGTGATGTTGAGAGAATTCGGAAAGGTTGTGGTAGAACATTGTATTAGAGAGTCTAATATGGTTGCGCATGAGCTAGCTCAGTGGGGCAGTGCCAATACTCCTACTTGTTGGGTGGAGGCTCCGCCGGTTTTCCTATTTAAATTTTTAGCTGATGATGTAAGTGTCATTTAAGTTTTAATAAAGCTACTAGCCATGATGGCCTTCCCGTAAAGTGCATTGGAAAGTTTTAATAAAGCTACTAGCCATGATAGCTGATGATGTAAGAAGCATTTCTTCCTACTTTAAAGTGCATTGTAAAGATAGAAATACACTTTTTTTGGATAAATTTTAAGGCCAAACGTACACTCTTCACCGGACGGAGGGAGTAGATGTCAGCGAACTCACTCCCTACTCACCCCCTCTAACGTAAAAGAGGCATTGGTCTGACTATCATCATTAACAAAAAGTTAATGGGTGGGTGTCTTCAACTACTCGTGATTAGATTAATTTTACAGCTGGTTTTTTGCAAACTCACCCACTCCAACATAAAGAGGCATTGGTCTGGCTATTGTCATTAACAAAAAGTTAAGGTGGGGACGTCCACATGGCCACCACGTTGTCGTGCCTTCAACTGCGCGTGATTGGATTAATTTTGGCAAACACTTCCTGTCCTATGTTTGATAGGAAGCAATCGCCTGTTGAGGAACGTCGCATGGGAAACAAAAATTTTCCTACGCGCACGAAGACCTATCATGGTGATGTCCATCTACGAGAGGGGATGAGTGATCTACGTACCCTTGTAGACCGTACAGCAGAAGCGTTAGTGAACGCGGTTGATGTAGTGAAACGTCCTCACGTCCCTCGATCCGCCCCGCGAACAATCCCGCGATCAGTCCCACGATCTAGTACCGAACGGACGGCACCTCCGTGTTCAGCACACGTACAGCTCGACGATGATCTCGGCCTTCTTGATCCAGCAAGAGAGACGGAGAGGTAGAAGAGTTCTCCGGCAGCGTGACGGCGCTCCGGAGGTTGGTGATGACCTTGTCTCAGCAGGGCCCCGCCCGAGCTCCGCAGAAACGCGATCTAGAGGGAAAACCGTGGAGGTATGTGGTCGGGCTGCCGTGGAAAAGACGTCTCAAATCAGCCCTAAAACCTCCGTATATATAGGTGGGAGGGAGGAGACCTTGCCTTGGGGCTCAAGGAGCCCCAAGGGGGTCGGCCGAGCCAAGGGGGGAAGGCTCCCCCCCAAACCGAGTTGGACTTGGTTTGGTGGGTGGAAGTCCTTCCTTCCCTTCCCACCTCCTCTTTTTTTTCTTTTCTCTTTGATTTTCTTTCCTAGGCGCATAGGGCCCTTTTGGGCTGTCCCACCAGCCCAATAAGGGCTGGTGCGCCACCCTCAAGGCCTATGGGCTTCCCCGGGGTGGGTTGCCCCCCCCCCCCCCCGGTGAACTCCCGGAACCCATTCGTCATTCCCGGTACATTCCCGGTAACTCCGAAAACCTTCCGGTAATCAAATTGTTGGAATTATGCCCTAGAGGCAATAATAAATATAGTCATTATTATAATTCCTGTATCAAGATAATCATTTATTATCCATGCTATAATTGTATTGAATGAAGACTCATTTAGATACATAGACAAAACACCGTCCCTAGCAAGCCTCTAGTTGGCTAGCGAGTTGATCAAAGATAGTCAGTGTCTTCTGATTATGAACAAGGTGTTGTTGCTTGATAACTGGATCACGTCATTAGGAGAATCACGTGATGGACTAGACCCAAACTAATAGACATAGCATGTTGATCGTGTCATTTTGTTGCTACTGTTTTCTGCGTGTCAAGTATTTATTCCTATGACCATGAGATCATATAACTCACTGACACCGGAGGAATGCTTTGTGTGTATCAAACGTCGCAACGTAACTGGGTGACTATAAAGATGCTCTACAGGTATCTTCGAAGGTGTTAGTTGAGTTAGTATGGATCAAGACTGGGATTAGTCACTCCGTGTGACGGAGAGGTATCTCGGGGCCCACTCGGTAATACAACATCACACACAAGCCTTGCAAGCAATGTAACTTAGTGTAAGTTGCAGGATCTTGTATTACGGAACGAGTAAAGAGACTTGCCGGTAAACGAGATTGAAATAGGTATGTGGATACTGACGATCGAATCTCGGGCAAGTAACATACCGAAGGACAAAGGGAATGACATACGGGATTATATGAATCCTTGGCACTGAGGTTCAAACGATAAGATCTTCGTAGAATATATATGATCCAATATGGGCATCCAGGTCCCGCTATTGGATATTGACCGAGGAGTCTCTCGGGTCATGTCTGCATAGTTCTCGAACCCGCAGGGTCTGCACACTTAAGGTTCGACGTTGTTTTATGCGTATTTGAGTTATATGGTTGGTTACCGAATGCTGTTCGGAGTCCCGGATGAGATCACAGACGTCACGAGGGTTTACGGAATGGTCCGGAGACGAAGATTGATATATAGGATGACCTCATTTGATTACCGGAAGGTTTTCGGAGTTACCGGGAATGTATCGGGAATGACGAATGGGTTCCGGGAGTTCACCGGGGGGGCAACCCACCCCGGGGAAGCCCATAGGCCTTGAGGGTGGCACACCAGACCTTAGTGGGCTGGTGGGACAGCCCAAAAGGGCCCTATGCGCCAAGAAGAGAAAATCAAAGAGAAAAGAAAAAAAGGGAGGTGGGAAGGAAGGGAAGGACTCCCACCCACCAAACCAAGTCCAACTCGGTTTTGGGGGGGGGGAGCCTTCCCCCCTTGGGGCTCCTTGAGCCCCAAGGCAAGGCCCCCTCCCTCCCACCTATATATACGGAGGTATTAGGGCTGATTTGAGACGACTTTTCCACGGCAGCCCGACCACATACCTCCACGGTTTTTCCTCTAGATCGCGTTTCTGCGGAGCTCGGGCAGAGCCCTGCTGAGACAAGTTCATCACCAACCTCCGGAGCGCCGTCACGCTGCCGGAGAATTCTTCTACCTCTCCGTCTCTCTTGCTGGATCAAGAAGGCCGAGATCATCGTTGAGCTGTACGTGTGCTCAACGCGGAGGTGCCCTCCGTTCGGTACTAGATCATGGGACTGATCGCGGGATTGTTCGCGGGGCGGATCGAGGGACGTGAGGACGTTCCACTACATCAACCGCGTTCTCTAACGCTTCTGCTGTACGGTCTACAAGGGTACGTAGATCACTCATCCCCTCTCGTAGATGGACATCACCATGATAGGTCTTCGTGCGCATAGGAAATTTTTTGTTTCCCATGCGACGTTCCCCAACAGTGGCATCATGAGCTAGGTTCATGCGTAGATGTCTTCTCGAGTAGAACACAAAAGTTTTTTGTGGGCGGTGATGTGCGTTTTGCTGCCCTCCTTAGTCTTTTCTTGATTCCGCGGTATTGTTGGATTGAAGCGGCTTGGACCGACATTACTCGTACGCTTATGAGAGACTGGTTTCATCGCTACGAGTGACCCCGTTGCTCAAAGATGACTGGCAAGTGTCAGTTTCTCCAACTTTAGTTGAATCGGATTTGACCGAGGAGGTCCTTGGATGAGGTTAAATAGCAACTCATATATCTCCGTTGTGGTGTTTGCGTAAGTAAGATGCGATCCTACTAGATACCCGTGGTCACCACGTAACTTGCAACAACAAAATTAGAGGACGTCTAACTTGTTTTTGCAGGATATGCTTGTGATGTGATATGGCCAACGATGTGATGTGATATATTGGATGTATGAGATGATCATGTTGTAATAGAAAATATCGACTTGCACGTCGATGGTACGGCAACCGGCAGGAGCCATAGGGTTGTCTTTATACTAACGTTTGTGCTTGCAGATGCGTTTACTATTTTGCTAGGATGTAGCTTTAGTAGTAATAGCATGAGTAGCACGACAACCCCGATGGCAACACGTTGATGGAGATCATGGTGTGGCGCCGGTGACAAGAAGATCGTGCCGGTGCTTTGGTGATGGAGATCAAGAAGCATGTGATGATGGCCATATCATGTCACTTATGAATTGCATGTGATGTTAATCCTTTTATGCACCTTATTTTGCCTAGAACGACGGTAGCATTATGAGGTGATCTCTCACTAAAATTTCAAGACGAAATTGTGTTCTCCCCGACTGTGCACCGTTGCTACAGTTCGTCGTTTCGAGACACCACGTGATGATCGGGTGTGATAGACTCAACGTTCACATACAACGGGTGCAAAACAGTTGCGCACGCGGAACACTCGGGTTAAGCTTACGAGCCTAGCATGTGCAGACATGGCCTCGGAACACATGAGACCGAAAGGTCGATCATGAATCATATAGATGATATGATTAGCATAGGGATGCTTACCACTGAAACTATACTCAACTCACGTGATGATCGGACTTGAGCTAGTGTAAGTGGATCATGAACCACTCAAATGACTAGAGAGATGTACTTTTTGAGTGGGAGTTTAGCGAATAATTTGATTAAGTTAAACTCTAATTATCTTGAACATAGTCTAAGTCCACTTTGAATATATTTGTGTTGTAGATCATGGCTCACGCGACAGTCATCCTGAATTTTAATACGTTCCTAGAGAAAGCTAAGTTGAAAGATGATGGAAGCAACTTTGTAGACTGGGCTCGTAATCTTAAGCTAATCTTACAAGCTGGGAAGAAGGACTATGTCCTTAATGCTACGCTAGGAGATGAACCACCCGCTACGGCTGATCAGGATGTTAAGAACGCTTGGTTAGCACGTAAGGAGGACTACTCAATAGATCAATGTGCAGTCTTGTATGGCTTAGAACCGGGACTTCAACGTCGCTTTGAGCGTCATGGAGCATTTGAGATGTTCCAAGAGTTGAAGTTTATCTTTCAGAAGAACGCCCGGATCGAGAGGTATGAGACCTCCGATAAATTCTATGCTTGCAAGATGGAGGAAAACTCGTCTGTAAGTGAACATGTGCTCAAAATGTCTGGGTACTCAAACCGTCTAGCTGAGCTGGGGATTGAACTCCCGCAAGAGGCTATCACTGACAGAATCCTTCAATCACTGCCGCCAAGCTATAAAGGCTTTGTGTTGAACTACAACATGCAAGGGATGAACAAGTCTCCCGGCGAGTTGTTTGCGATGCTGAAAGTCGCAGAGTCTGAACTCCGTAAAGAGCATCAAGTGTTGATGGTGAATAAGACCACTAGTTTTAAGAGAAATGGCAAAGGCAAGAAGGGCAATTCGAAGAAGGGCGGCAAGCCTGTTGCCAATCCGACGAAGAAACCCAAAGCTGGACCTAAGCCTGAAACGGAGTGTTACTATTGCAAGGGTATGGGTCACTGGAAGCGCAATTGCCCCAAGTATCTCGCAGATAAGAAGGCGGCCAAAGAAAAATCAGGTATATTTGATATACATGTTATTGATGTGTACTTAACTGGCACTCGTAGTAGTGCCTGGGTATTCGATACCGGTTCTGTTGCTCATATTTGCAACTCGAAACAGGAACTACGGAATAGACGAAGGCTGGCGAAAGATGAAGTGACGATGCGCGTGGGAAATGGTTCCAAGGTTGATGCAATCGCCGTCGGCACAGTTTCACTTCAGTTACCATCAGGATTAGTGATGAACTTAAATCATTGTTATTTAGTGCCTGCGTTGAGCATGAACATTATATCTGGATCTTGTTTATTGCGAGACGGTTACTCTTTTAAGTCAGAGAATAATGGTTGTTCTATTTCTATGAGTAACATCTTTTATGGTCATGCACCGAATGTGAGAGGATTGTTCATATTGAATCTTGATAGCGATACGCATATACATAACATTGAGACCAAAAGAGTTAGAGTTAACAATGATAGCGCCATATTTTTGTGGCACTGCCGCTTAGGTCATATTGGTGTAAAGCGCATGAAGAAACTCCATGCTGATGGACTTTTGGAGTCACTTGACTTTGATTCACTTGACACGTGCGAACCATGCCTCATGGGCAAGATGACTAAGACTCCGTTCTCCGGAACAATGGAGCGTGCAAGTGACTTGTTGGAAATCATACATACCGATGTGTGTGGTCCGATGAGCGTGGAGGCACGCGGCGGATATCGTTATTTTCTTACCTTCAGTGATGATTTGAGTAGATATGGTTATGTCTACTTGATGAAGCACAAGTCTGAAACATTTGAAAAGTTCAAGCAATTTCAGAGTGAAGTGGAAAATCATCGTAACAAGAAGATCAAGTTCCTACGGTCTGATCGTGGGGGTGAATATCTGAGTTTCGAGTTTGGTGCTCACTTAAGGCAATATGGAATTGTTTCACAGTTAACACCGCCTGGAACACCACAGCGTAATGGTGTGTCCGAACGTCGTAATCGTACTCTATTAGAGATGGTGCGATCTATGATGTATCTTACTGATTTGCCGTTATCATTTTGGGGTTATGCATTAGAAACAGCTGCATTCGCTTTAAATAGGGCACCATCAAAATCCGTTGAGACGACACCATACGAACTGTGGTATGGCAAAAGGCCAAAGTTGTCGTTTCTTAAAGTTTGGGGATGTGATGCTTATGTCAAAAAGCTTCAGCCTGAAAAGCTGGAACCCAAAACGGAAAAGTGCGTCTTCATAGGTTACCCAAAAGAGACAGTTGGGTACACCTTCTATCTCAAATCCGAGGGCAAAGTGTTTGTTGCTAAAAACGGAGCTTTTCTCGAGAAGGAGTTTCTCTCGAGAGAATTGAGTGGGAGGAAGATAGAACTTGACGAGGTTGTCGAACCTCTCATCCCTCTAGATGGTGGCGCAGGGCAAGGGGAAACCTCTGTCGATGCGACGCCGGTTGAGGAGGAAGTTAATGATGATGATCATGAAACTCCAGTTCAAGTTTCTGTTGAACCACGCAGGTCGACGAGATCACGTGCAGCTCCAGAGTGGTACGGTAATCCCGTCTTGTCAATCATGTTGTTAGACAACAATGAACCTGCAAATTATGAAGAAGCAATGGTGGGCCCAGATTCCAACAAATGGCTAGAAGCCATCAAGTCCGAGATAGGATCCATGTATGAGAACAAAGTGTGGACTTTGGAGGTACTACCTGAGGGCCGCAAGGCTATTCAGAACAAATGGATCTTTAAGAGGAAGACAGACGCTGACGGCAATGTGACCGTTTATAAAGCTCGACTTGTGGCAAAGGGTTTTTCACAAGTTCAAGGAGTTGACTACGATGAGACATTCTCACCCGTAGCGATGCTTAAGTCCGTCAGAATCATGTTAGCAATAGCTGCATTTTTCGATTATGAAATCTGGCAGATGGATGTCAAAACGGCGTTCCTTAACGGTTTCCTTAAGGAAGAGTTGTATATGATGCAACCCGAAGGTTTTGTCGATCCTAAGAATGCTAACAAGGTGTGCAAGCTCCAGCGATCCATTTATGGACTGGTGCAAGCATCTCGGAGTTGGAACAAACGCTTTGATGAGGTGATCAAAGCATTTGGGTTTATACAAGTGGTTGGAGAATCTTGTATTTACAAGAAAGTGAGTGGGAGCTCTCTGGCGTTTCTAATATTATATGTGGATGACATATTGCTGATTGGAAACAACGTGGAGTTTTTAGAGAGCATAAAGGATTACTAAAATAAGAGTTTCTCTATGAAGGACCTAGGAGAAGCTGCTTACATTCTAGGCATTAAGATCTATAGGGATAGATCAAAACGCCTGATAGGACTTTCACAAAGCACATAACTTGATAAAGTTTTGAAAAGGTTCAAAATGGAACAGTCCAAGAAAGGGTTCTTGCCAGTTTTACAAGGTACGAGATTGAGTAAGACTCAGTGCCCAGCAACTGATGAAGATCGAGAGCATATGCGCCCCGTCCCCTATGCTTCAGCCATAGGTTCTATCATGTATGCAATGCTGTGCACTAGACCGGATATTAGCCTGGCCATAAGTATGGCAGGTAGGTTCCAGAGTAATCCAGGAGTGGATCACTGGACAACGGTCAAGAATATCCTGAAGTACCTGAAAAGGACTATGGAGATGTTTCTCGTGTATGGAGGTGACGAAGAGCTCGCCGTAAAAGGTTACGTCGATGGAAGCTTTGACACAGATCCGGACGACTCTAAGTCGCAAACCGGATACGTATTTATTCTTAATGGGGGTGCGGTAAGCTGGTGCAGTTCCTAGCAAAGCGTCGTAGCAGATTCTACATGTGAAGCGGAGTACATGGCTGCCTCGGAGGCGGCTAAAGAGGGTGTCTGGATGAAGCAATTCATGACGGATCTTGGAGTGGTGCCAAGCGCACTGAATCCAATAACCTTGTTCTGTGACAACACGGGTGCCATTGCCTTTGCAAAGGAACCACGGTTTCACAAGAAGTACAGACACATCAAACGACGCTTCAACCTCATCCGCGACTACGTCGAGGGAGAGGACGTAAATATATGCAAAGTGCACACGGATCTGAATGTAGCAGACCCGCTGACTAAACCTCTTCCACGGCCAAAGCATGATCAACACCAGAACTGTATGGGTGTTAGATTTATTACAATGTAATTCACATGATGATGTGAGGGCTAGATTATTGACTCTAGTGCAAGTGGGAGACTGTTGGAATTATGCCCTAGAGGCAATAATAAATATAGTCATTATTATAATTCCTGTATCAAGATAATCGTTTATTATCCATGCTATAATTGTATTGAATGAAGACTCATTTACATGTGTGGATACATAGACAAAACACCGTCCCTAGCAAGCCTCTAGTTGGCTAGCCAGTTGATCAAAGATAGTCAGTGTCTTCTGATTATGAACAAGGTGTTGTTGCTTGATAACTGGATCACGTCATTAGGAGAATCACGTGATGGACTAGACCCAAACTAATAGACGTAGCATGTTGATTGTGTCATTTTGTTGCTACTGTTTTCTGCGTGTCAAGTATTTATTCCTATGACCATGAGATCATATAACTCACTGACACCGGAGGAATGCTTTGTGTGTATCAAACGTCGCAACGTAACTGGGTGACTATAAAGATGCTCTACAGGTATCTCCGAAGGTGTTAGTTGAGTTAGTATGGATCAAGACTGGGATTTGTCACTCCGTGTGACGGAGAGGTATCTCGGGGCCCACTCGGTAATACAACATCACACACAAGCCTTGCAAGCAATGTCACTTAGTGTAAGTTGCAGGGTCTTGTATTACGGAACGAGTAAAGAGACTTGCCGGTAAACGAGATTGAAATAGGTATGTGGATACTGACGATCGAATCTCGGGCAAGTAACATACCGAAGGACAAAGGAAATGACATACGGGATTATATGAATCCTTGGCACTGAGGTTCAAACGATAAGATCTTCGTAGAATATGTAGGATCCAATATGGGCATCCAGGTCCCGCTATTGGATATTGACCGAGGAGTCTCTCGGGTCATGTCTGCATAGTTCTCGAACCCGCAGGGTCTGCACACTTAAGGTTCGACGTTGTTTTATGCGTATTTGAGTTATATGGTTGGTTACCGAATGCTGTTCGGAGTCCCGGATGAGATCACGGACGTCACGAGGGTTTCCGGAATGGTCCGGAAACGAAGATTGATATATAGGATGACCTCATTTGATTACCGGAAGGTTTTCGGAGTTACCGGGAATGTACCGGGAATGACGAATGGGTTCCGGGAGTTCACCGCGGGGGGCAACCCACCCCGGGGAAGCCCATAGGCCTTGAGGGTGGCACACCAGCCCTTAGTGGGCTGGTGGGACAACCCAAAAGGGCCCTATGCGCCAAGAAGAGAAAATCAAAGAGAAAAGAAAAAAAAAGGGAGGTGGGAAGGAAGGGAAGGACTCCCACCCACCAAACCAAGTCCAACTCGGTTTTGGGGGGGGGAGGGAGCATTCCCCCCTTGGCTCGGCCGACCCCCTTGGGGCTCCTTGAGCCCCAAGGCAAGGCCCCCTCCCTCCCACCTATATATACGGAGGTATTAGGGCTGATTTGAGACGACTTTTCCACGGCAGCCCGACCACATACCTCCACGGTTTTTCCTCTAGATCGCGTTTCTGCGGAGCTCGGGCGGAGCCCTGCTGAGACAAGGTCATCACCAACCTCCGGAGTGCCGTCACTCTGCCGGAGAACTCTTCTACCTCTCCGTCTCTCTTGCTGGATCAAGAAGGCCGAGATCATCGTCGAGCTGTACGTGTGCTGAACGCGGAGGTGCCGTCCGTTCGGTACTAGATCGTGGGACTGATCGCGGGATTGTTCGCGGGGCGGATCGAGGGACGTGAGGACGTTCCACTACATCAACCGCGTTCTCTAACGCTTCTGCTGTACGGTCTACAAGGGTACGTAGATCACTCATCCCCTCTGGTAGATGGACATCACCATGATAGGTCTTCGTGCGCGTAGGAAATTTTTTGTTTCCCATGCGACGTTCCCCAACACAAATGAGGTCATCCTATATATCAATCTTCGTTTCCGGACCATTCCGGAAACCCTCGTGACGTCCGTGATCTCATCCGGGACTCCGAACAACATTCGGTAAGCAACCATATAACTCAAATACGCATAAAACAACGTCGAACCTTAAGTGTGCAGACCCTGCAGGTTCGAGAACTATGTAGACATGACCCGAGAGACTCCTCGGTCAATATCCAAAAGCGGGACCTGGATGCCCATATTGGATCCTACATATTCTACGAAGATCTTATCGTTTGAACCTCAGTGCCAAGGATTCATATAATCCCGTATGTCATTCCCTTTGTCCTTCGGTATGTTACTTGCCCGAGATTCTATCGTCATTATCCGCATACCTATTTCAATCTCGTTTACCGGCAAGTCTCTTTACTCGTTCCGTAATACAAGATCCCGTAACTTACACTAAGTCACATTGCTTGCAAGGCTTGTCTGTGATGTTGTATTACCGAGTGGGCCCCGAGATACCTCTCCGTCACACGGAGTGACAAATCCCAGTCTCGATCCATACTAACTCAACGAACACCTTCGGAGATACCTGTAGAGCATCTTTATAGTCACCCAGTTACGTTGCGACGTTTGATACACACAAAGTATTCCTCCGGTGTCAGTGAGTTATATGATCTCATGGTCATAGGAACAAATACTTGACACGCAGAAAACAGTAGCAACAAAATGACACGATCAACATACTACGTCTATTAGTTTGGGTCTAGTCCATCACATGATTCTCCTAATGATGTGATCCCGTTATCAAGTGACAACACTTGCCTATGGCCAGGAAACCTTGACCATTTTTGATCAACGAGCTAGTCAACTAGAGGCTTACTAGGGACCGTGTTTTGTCTATGTATCCACACAAGTATTGTGTTCTCAATCAATACAATTATAGCATAGATAATAAACGATTATCATGAACTAAGAAATATAATAATAACTAATTTATTATTTCCTCTAGGGCATATTTCCAACAGAGCCAAGGGGGGAAGGCTCCCCCCAAACCGAGTTGGACTTGGTTTGGTGGGTGGAAGTCCTTCCTTCCCTTCCCACCTCCTCTTTTTTTTCTTTTCTCTTTGATTTTCTTTCCTAGGCGCATAGTGCCCTTTTGGGCTGTCCCACCAGCCCACTAAGGGCTGGTGCGCCACCCTCAAGGCCTATGGGCTTCCCCGGGGTGGGTTGCCCCCCCCACCCCGGTGAACTCCCGGAACCCATTCGTCATTTCCGGTACATTCCCGGTAACTCCGAAAACCTTCCCGTAATCAAATGAGGTCATCCTATATATCAATCTTCGTTTCCGGACCATTCCGGAAACCCTCGTGACTTCCGTGATCTCATCCGGGACTCCGAACAACATTCGGTAACCAACCATATAACTCAAATACGCATAAAACAACGTCGAACCTTAAGTGTGCAGACCCTGCGGGTTCGAGAACTATGTAGACATGACCCGAGAGACTCCTCGGTCAATATCCAACAGCGGGACCTGGATGCCCATATTGGATCCTACATATTATACGAAGATCTTATCGTTTGAACCTCAGTGCCAAGGATTCATATAATCCCGTATGTCATTCCCTTTGTCCTTCGGTATGTTACTTGCCCGAGATTCGATCGTCAGTATCCGTATACCTATTTCAATCTCGTTTACCGGCAAGTCTCTTTACTCGTTCCGTAATACAAGATCCCGCAACTTACACTAAGTCACATTGCTTGCAAGGCTTGTGTGTGATGTTGTATTACCGAGTGGGCCCCGAGATACCTCTCCGTCACACGGAGTGACAAATCCCAGTCTTGATCCATACTAACTCAACTAACACCTTCGGAGTACCTGTAGAGCATCTTTATAGTCACCCAGTTACGTTGCGACGTTTGATACACACAAAGCATTCCTCCGGTGTCAGTGAGTTATATGATCTCATGGTCATAGGAACAAATACTTGACACGCAGAAAACAGTAGCAACAAAATGACACGATCAACATGCTACGTCTATTAGTTTGGGTCTAGTCCATCACATGATTCTCCTAATGATGTGATCCCGTTATCAAGTAACAACAGTTGCCTATGGCCAGGAAACCTTGGCCATCTTTGATCAACGAGCTAGTCAACTAGAGGCTTACTAGGGACAGTGTTTTGTCTATGTATCCACACAAGTATTGTGTTTCCAATCAATACAATTATAGCATGGATAATAAACGATTATAATGAACAAAGAAATATAATAATAACTAATTTATTATTGCCTCTAGGGCATATTTCCAACATCGCCAGACCGCTCGGTCGCCGTCGATATTTGTTTAATCCCACGGCTAAGGGAATACTATTTAATCACCTGTCCCGCTGCTAAGTGCTAACCTTCCATTTTTTACGCTACTCATTTTCCCCCTAAAATCACTCTTCCGTTTCACCTTTCCATACCTATACGCCGTCTCTCTCTTCTGCCGCCGGCACATCTCGCCCGACACATACCTCGTCATCCACAGTGTTTGTCCAGTCTTCTCCAACTGCGCCGCCCGATGCGATCCCCTGGTCAACGTGCTTCCAACCCACAACACCGAAGATCACACCATCCAAGGAACCGACCAGAACCGATCTCCTGCAGTGCCCGGTTCCTCGATGCAGCCCTCGGGCGACCTCGGCGGCGCGCCGTACTGAATTTAGGTGGCCCTGCCGTCATCCCCATTGTGTTGCTTGCATGACCTCCTTGCCCGTAAGATCAACTAGCTGCTTGAGTACGCAAGTTTTGGGTTCTGTCAATTTTAAATTTCTAATATCCTAGTTAAGGACCTTCAAAAAAATCCAGTTAAGTCCCAACATATTGTTTGCTGATAACCTGCATCTTGGTTTATTCCTTGTTGTTGGGTGTGAATCTGTACCAACCATTGTGTATTGCATCACGAAATCATCAACCAAATTCTATTTATTTCGTATGTACGTATATCACACAAATATGCATTTTCATGTTGGTGACAGACAATCTTAGTTTATTTGCATTTTCTTTTTTCACGCCTCCAAGCAACAGTATTTTCTAGAACACTCTTTTGATGCTTATGCTTCTTAGTGATGGTGCTTCATAATTGTAATACACATGCTTCTTTGGGCTAGAGTTTTCTTCCATAGGTTAAAAATAATTTGGTGATTTGTTTTTATATAGTTCACACAAAATGTGCATTCCCATGTTGGCCGCAATCTTAGACCATTTCCATTCACAATATTCTATGCTTTCAATTAAGATGAACCATATTGGGATAGCATATTTTTTCATGCTGCCCGCAAGTGGGGTTTCGGAATTAGACTTCATGTGTGTCTTCTGTTTATATGGATTGCTTCCATATTTTCTGCATCTTATTTGTATAAAAAATCATGTCCTTGTTATGACCATTGAAACCTGCCACACAAAACATATTTATTCGTTTTAGGTAGTTTACTTTCATAGTTCTTTCTTCATTGTTCTAATTCGTCTGCACCATTGTAATGTAAACATTCTTTGCTTCGTCAACTTTGTACTATTGCATCATACTTAACTGGAGTATGCTTCAAGCATGTGTGTGTTGCCTTCAGGACGATCAGCATCGATGAGATATGTCTATATAGAGGCGACCGATGCATGCACTAATAAGCGTGGCAACACCTGGATCAACCTCACAATGAACACACCCATTCACTAGATCAAGGGAAGTAAGTCTATAGTAGTTAGGAAATATTCCGTGTCAACTTAGGAAGCATTGTAATATTGACGACTTGAAAGAAGCAAATTTCTTCTGATACTGTATGAACGGCCGCAACACTACAACTAATGTTAGAAGCAAATTTTTAGCACGATGGAAACACTTTTGTAGTGGATGGAAGCAAAGTTTTCTTGTGTTTGAAACATAATAAGATATATTCGATTTGAATTTCCCATGTGGAGCACACAACTATTTGTTGGCCGGACCGAACCAAATTTCAATTGCAATGGCAATAGAAACAAGTGTGTCATCAGTGGAAGCATTTTTTATTATGTTGGAAGCAAAAGTAAATGTTAAATCGGATATAAGTTTTAATTAAATCAATGAATATTATTTCACAAAATAAATAAGTACGAAAATTTACCACTAGTGTAAGATGAGACTTTATCGATTTTTCAGTGATGGAAGCACGTACAAGTGCAGAGGCAGCATGGTCAAATCAGTTTCTATAAGCGTTAACGTCTATGAGGCGTACTTTCCGGCAGCAGTTACAAGGAATAGGCAGAACCGTTCGGTAAAGAAATCTAAACAGCACCAGCATTCCTCTCGCGTAAATCTAATCGTCCAATACACTACTAATCCTATGGATAGAGATCGGTCTGATGGATTGCTAGGGATCAGTAGTCTGATCCCTAGTGGTTCCCTACAACGGCCTTTTTTGCGAACTCATCCCCTCCAATGTAAAGTGTCACTGATCTTACTACCATCATTAACAAAAAATTAAGGCCTCTATGCTATGAATATGGCTCAAGCCCACGCCCTTGGCGGTGAACCAACGGTCGCTGACCACTGGAATTATAATTGTTTTGTGGCAATCACCAGATTCACTTCTTAAAGAACACTATTTTTGAGTTAACAAATTAATTAAGCTACTCAAAAATCTTACATGGAAGGTTAATTAAAAAAATCATGATGAAGAGTAGATAATTCCACCTCTGCCGGAGGGTCGTCAGTCCGTTTGTGGCTGGTTTGGCAGATCTCATGATCCGTCATCTAGTCCGGTTTATGGTCCTCATGCTTTCTTGCATCATAGCAATGTCTTGCTTGATCGGTCATCCTTGATATAGCCATCAACCGTGTTTCAGAACAGCCGCCGGAAAATTTTCTCAGGATATCTGGATCGGTTAGATTTCGGTCGTGTACGTCCATATCAGCCTATGACGTTCTGAGGGCATGTGCGAAGCTCTGTTGATTGATGACACCTTGGGACATGTCGGCTTCTTGATTTTCACACTAGTAGAGAAAACCTTATAGGTAGGAGCCTAGTAGCAGCGCTGGAAAATAACACGCGCTGCTGCTACTTAGCAGTAGCGCTCGAAATACGACACGCTACTGCTACTGCCCGTAGAAGTAGCGCTCGATGCATTACTAGCGCTACTGCTAAACGGGACCCAACGAGGCCACCCACAGTATCTGTAGTAGTAGCGCTGGACTATAGTAAGCGATACTGCTAAGTGTACCATAGCAGTAGTGCTCCCCTTGAACCAGTGCTACTGCTAAAAGGGGCCCAACGAGGCCACCGACAGTAGTTGTAGTAACAACGCTGGCTGGGGTAAGCGCTACTGCTAAGTGCAATAGCATTAGCGCTCCTCTCGAACCAGTGCTACTGCTACACGTGATTGTGCGCAACTTTTCACCCACACACACCCCCTCCCCCCTTCCTCCCCCTTTGCCCTCCTTTCTCCTTTCCTCCTCCATTGTTACTTCTCCACCATTCTTGCCCTTCTTCTCTCTTCCTTCTACCTATCACCCACACACACACCCTCTCCCCCTTTGCCCTATCCTCTCCTGTCTCCTTTCCTCCACCATTGTTGCCCTTTCACCCACACACACCCCCTCTCCCCCTCCCCCCCTTTGCCCTATCCCCTCCTTTCTCCTTTTCTCCTTTCCTTTTTCCTTTCCTCTCTCTAAGTTACTTCTCCACCATTGTTACTTCTCCATTATTTAGCCGTGCACAATCTCTCTCGGGATATATATAGGAGAGTAAAAAGTTGTGCATTTCAATAATGGGAATATGTGTGTTTGCGATATGAAGGGATTTGTGTGAGTGACATGACCCGTGAGTTGCTTATGTTTTGCCGAAATGTCGATTTATTTCCGTTTCGGTAAATTTCGAGCAAACTCGATATGTCCTATTTTTAGGCAAGGTCATGCCAAATTTTTATATGCATGCATTTTGTTTATGACCCTTTTTCTTGTTATACCTTGCAGTCATGAAAGTGAGTGGTAGGAAGGTGGAGCGATACTTGCAATCCGTGGTGATGGACATGTATTCAAATAAACGGACTCGGATTAGACGTCCGTGTACAAGATGCAAAGAAGGAGTAATTTTGGACCCTTTTGATCGTGACAGTTTGAAGGCCCACTTGCTGATCAATGGTTTCATGGATGGCTATACTCGGTGGATAAGTGAAGATGATGATGAGGACATCCACATGGCAGGGCATAACGACATGGGTCTTGACGAAGAGATGACCGATCGACAAGAAGACGATGGCGTCGGACACAACAGTTGTGAAGAGTTCGGACACGGCGGCGGGGAAGAGTCTGGACATGGCTTCAGAGAAGATTCTGGATACGGCGAAGTAGCAGAGTTCGGACATGGCGGAGAAGAGTTGACGGACATGCCCCAGACTTCGACGCTACTAAGTTCAGTCGTGCATGACCCTCATGTTCGAGACCTATTTCGCAAGAGTACGAATAGCGACATAGTTGATTATAGAGAGGAGGCCAAGCTGGCGCAACTTGAAGTAGACTCGAAGACTCCATTATATGACGGTTGAGATCCCTAGGTTACCCGCTTGAGTTTCATGCTCGAACTTCTAAAGACGAAGGCCAAAAACAAATGAACAAACAAAAGCCTTGATGAGCACTTGAAGTATCTACAAAATAAAGTTCTTCTCGCAGGGAACCTGTGTCCTACTAATGTCGATGAGGCCAAGAAAATCGTTTGCCCTCTGGATCTGCCGCACATAAGATACCATGCATGCACCAACGATTGTAGAACTGTGTAGAACTGTGTAGTGTGCTTGAGAGAAAGAATGCCCGTCCATACATACTTTTGCTTTCCTTCCTAGTGTGCCTTTTCCTGCCTGTCAGCCTACGCTCATACCGAGATTCAGGAACACCAATCGGCTTAAGGTCAGGAAGAAAGTCCACACAAAATTCAATGACCTCCTCTGTTCCATAGCCCTTGGAGATGCTTCCTTCTGGCCTAGCACGGTTACGAACATATTTCTTTAAGACTCCCATAAACCTCTCGAAGGGGAACATATTGTGTAGAAACACAGGACCGAGAATTCTAATCTCTTCGACTAGGTGAACTAGGAGGTGTGTCATTATATTGAAGAAGGATGGCGGGAACAACAACTCAAAGCTGACCAGACATTGGACCACATCAATCTGTAACCCTGATAGACTTTCTCGATCGATTACCTTCTCAGAAATTGCATTGAGGAATGCACATACCTTCATAATTGCCAGGCGAACATTTTCCGGTAGAATTCCCCTCGATGCAACCGGAAGCAATTGCGTCATAAGCACGTGGCAGTCATGAGACTTTGGGTTTTGGAATTTTTTGTCTTTCATATTTACGATTCCCTTTATATTCGACGAGAAGTCAGTCGGGACCTTGATACTGAAAAGGACTTCAAAGAAGATTTCCTTCTCTTCCTTAGTAAGAGCGTAGCTGGCACGCCCTTGAAACTGTCCTGGATGCATGCCATCTCTTCCTTTATGACGTTCCTGGTCCTCCCGTGCTTCCGGTTTATCTTTTGACTTCCCATACAAGCCCAGGAAGACTAGAATATTCACGCAGAGATTCTGCGTCAGGTGCATCACGTCGATTGCCGAGCGGACCTCATGGACTTCCCAGTAGGGTTGCTCCCAAAATATAGATTTCTTCTTCCACATGGGTACGCGCTTATCAGGGCCGTTAGGAACAGGTTGGCTGCCAGGACCCTTTCCAAAGATTACTTTTAAATCTTTGACCATATCGAATACTTCAGCACCAGTACGGATGACAGGCTTCCCCCGGGGTTCTGCCTTGCCATTGAAATGCTTGCCTTTTTTCTTTAAGGGATGCTTGGGCGGAAGAAAACGACGATTGTACGGGTACACATTCTTCCTACATTTGTCCAGATATATACTTTCTGTCTGATCCAAACAGTGCGTGCATGCATTGTATCCCTTGTTTGACTGTCCTGAAATGTTACTAAGAGCAGGCCAATCATTGATGGTTACGAAAAGCAACGCTCGAAGGTCAAATTCCTCTTGTTTGTGCTCGTCTCACACACGTACACCTGGTTCGGCCCACAACTGTAAAAGTTCATCAACTAATGGCCTTAGGTACACATCAATATCGTTGCCGGGTTGCTTTGGACCTTGGATAAGCACTGGCATCATAATGAACTTCTGGTTCATGCACAACCAAGGAGGAAGGTTGTAGATACATAGAGTAACGGGCCAGGTGCTGTGACTGCAACTCTGCTCCCCAAAAGGATTCATGCCATCTGTACTCAGACCAAACCATAAGTTCCTTGCGTCAGCTGCAAATCTCGGGAACTCTCTCTCGATTTTTCTCCACAGCCGACCATCAGCGGTGTGCCTCAACTTATCGTCTTTCATACGATCTTCCATGTGCCATCGCAACAACTTCGCATGATCTTTATTTCTGAACTGACGTTTCAACCGTGGTATTATAGGAGGATACCACATCACCTTGGCAGGAACCCTCTTCCTGGGTGGCTCGCCCTCAATATCACCAGGGTCATCTTTTCTGATCTTATACCGTAATGCAGTGCATACCGGGCATTTATCCATATTCTCGTACTTCTCACCGAGGTAGAGGATGCAGTCATTAGGGCATGCATGTATCTTCTACACGTCTAATCCTAGAGGGCAGACAAGCTTCTTTGCTTCGTACGTGCTGGCGGGCAATTCGTTCTTTCTTGGAAGCATCTTCTTCATCAGTACCAGCAACTTTTCGAATGACGAGTCAGTCACACCGGTCTCTGCCTTCCACTTCAGCAATTCCAGTGTGCTACCCAGCTTCTTCTGGCCATCTTCACAAGTTGGGTACAAAAATTTGTTGTGGTCCTGTAACATCTGTTCGAACTGCAACCTCTCCTTTTCTGTGTCGCAACCTCGCCGTGCATCAGAAATGACCCGACCAAGATCATCAGCGGGCTCATCTGGTTCCCGTTCTTCATCCTGATCTTCTTCTTCATTGTCTTCCATTGCGGTATCAGCATACTCAGGGAACATAGATCGGTAGTTGTCATCATCGTCCTCTTCTTCTTCATCATCGTCTTCCATCATAACCCCTCTTTCTCCGTGCTTGGTCCAAACATTATAGCCCGACATAAAGCCGGACCGAAACAGGTGGCTTTGAATGACTCTTGAGGAAGTGTAATCCTTCTCATTCCGACATTCAACACATGGACAAAACATATAGCCACCACCATGCTTGTTCGCATCGGATGCATCTCGAAAAGAATGCACGCCTTCTCTGTAAGTGGCTGTGCGTCGATCACCGTACATCCATGGATGGCTCATCTGCGTTATACGACAGTATAACAAATACAATCACGATCCTAAAAATTAGTACCGCACCGTCTAAACGAGGAAATATAGTTGCTAACCTTTTAGAATAAGTAGAAATAAAGAGGAAGAGGTTTAAGCGTGGCTCAGGCATCTCATATCGTAGTTGTGTTCGGTTAACTGAAGCGGCATCGCTCTAACACATATTTCAACAAACACCTCTAGTGCATCCAAGAAAAATGGAGAGCTAGCACACACCCACACTCTTCCATTCAAGAAAAATGCAAGGAAGAGGGGAGAGGGGGGCTGTGGCCAATATATATAGGTAGAGGACTTTAGTCCGGGTTTGAGACATAAACCGGGACTAAAGGTGGCGCACATGCGGGCTGCACACCGCGTAGCCCTTTAGTTTCGGTTTGAGACACAAACCGGGACTAAAGGCTCCTTACGGGCCGGGACCAAAGCCTCGTGGGCGGCATTGCGATTTGGGGCGACGTGGCCGGGACTAAAGGCCGGGACTAAAGGGTCCAGGCCAAAGGCCCGTTCTCCACTAGTGGTTTAACAATATTAACAAATGATTTATCAAATTTCATGAGCAGATTGTTAAGCCCGTCAATATGCAATGCATCATCGTGAACGGGCGTGTAGCCTAGTGGTTGCAGCGACCTTAGTACGCCTCATGTCCTGGGTTTGACTCCTCAAAATTCTGTAATAAAGGACTGTAGGGCTATTGCCCTCCAGTAAATGGTAAAAAACAATGCAGTGCACCATAGATTCTTACCCTAAGTAGCAGCATTTCATGGTAGCCTAACTCATCTCTAATCAACCATAGTGTTTAATTTGTTCCAGAAACTGGAATTTCAGTTGTGATAAGATATTAAAGATTTTGGATGTCTGCTAGAAGTTTGTGGTAATATCCGTCAATGAACGCTCACAAGGTTGCCAGCTTCAAATGAACTGAGTTGAACGAAACAAGATTTTTCAATCGTTAAGCTTACCGAGCTTACATATAACGAGCTTAACGAGTTTACCAACTCATTAACCCACCCCCCCCACCCCCCCCCCCACCCCCCCCCCCCCCCCCCCCCCACGACCACCACGACCACACACACACACACACATCATCAGTGAGCTGTTCATGACTGAATTTATTTATCTTAGGGCCAATTGCATTTGTATCCTTAAATCAAACCCACTACTCGTATTTACCCCTAATATTTTGTCCTGCTCAAATTTGCCCCTAAAAGGCATTTTAGGTCGCCCGAATGCCCTTTCGTTTGGTCAGAGTTGTTTGACTGTTAATTTCAAAATTCATAACAAATTCATATGAACTCTAGAAAATACAAATAAGATATCAAAATTTTCAGAAAAACATCACCTAGACGTGCATGCCATTTACATTCACCACCTATACGTGCATCCGTTTGCATTCACCATAAATAGATCATTAATCTTATTAACCCTAAACAGGTTTAAACATGACCTTTGTCATGAATGCGAATGACATGCACATATATAAGATGTTCCTCTGAACATTTTGATATCTTATTTATATATTTTTGAGTTCATATAAATTTGTTATGAATCTTCAGAGTAATGATCAAACGTCTTTGACCCAAAATGGTATTCGGGTGACCCAAAATGCTTTTTTACGGATTTGAGCACAACAACAAATATTTGGGGCAAATATCAGTAGTGGGTTTGAGCTCGGGGTAAAAATGTAAATGTCCCTTTATTTTTTTGAAGTTCAAGACTTATCTCCGTGGTGCTACAAAAAAGATGAAGTGTCTGGCAGGTGTCAAGCGTGCATGAGAAAATGACTATATTTCACTTTAAATGGGCACATATTCTGGTAGAAAATGGGGATTGACACGAATTTTCAAAATTCCTGGTTCATCTGGTTCGAGGCGAGACCTTGGCTGACTTTCCTTGGTTGAGAGTGTTGCGACTTTTATAGACCGTGAGCTAGAGACAAAGACCCGAGTATGCATGGTTCCACTTCCTTTTTATTCTTTTTCCTTAGGGCTTAAGAAAGTTTATCGTTGAAGATAACGTTTCTTGTTACTTCTTCTGTACCTAGATAATTATAGTTGGAAAGAGTAGTTGAGCAGAACTAGTCTAGTTCTCTTCAACTACAATTATTTAGGTACAGACGGAATAGTTATTACTGCTATAGCGCACACATGACTGGATTTGCATCATGCGGGCATCCGGAGAGGCGACCCTAGGGTTCACGGTGGTGGTCATCTCCTCCGTCGGAGGTGGTCGGTCTGAGGTTAGGTGATCAGATCTCGAGAACCTTCATCTAATCCTGACGGTGAATCGGGGAGATATAGTTGCCGGTGAAAACCTTGATCAAAAGACCGTCCTATGGAATCCCTTTTATTCCCTTTCACAATTATTTGATTTGGCGGTCACACAAATATGTTCTAGTTTGGCTGACGTCCCAACAAACAAGACGATTCATTTGTATATGGCAGTAGGTAAACCCATTGTGATGCCAGCCAAGCTAGCTGCTGTGCACATCATGCAGCTGGTCGATTTTATTTGACATTTCTCATCGAGCCATGTGTTCTGCCTTTTGCCAAAAGTCCCTTCAGATGAATTAGTTAATGCGACTCAGCTGCACGAAGACTTTGTGTTAATTTGACTCAATAGAAAACCATGATCGTGTGTTGGTCTTGAAAATATGCATGCACTTGGCAGTATAAAAACACTCCACTGCTTAATAACTGCTCAATTATGCAAGCCCTCTGTGTTTGTCATGACTCGTGATGCAATAACAAAATAACCAAGATATTGTTGGACAAATTCTCAACCGAATAAAAAAATTATACGAGTATGCAGCACTGCCCCATGCTCTTGAAGGGTAATCGATCATCTAATCAAATTATGTGAGGATAATAAGAAATACGCACCAAGATACATTTTTGAAATGGCAATTATCCTGCATTCATCAAAAAGAAAAGAATTGTTCGGTTAATTAGTAAAAACCGAGCAAAAATCAACTTGTCCAGTTAATTATGAAAAATCGAATAAAAACGTTACAATCGTTGAGCAGCGCACATAAAAGAGCCCACGCACACCATTCCAAAGAGGGTCTCAGCGAGACAACACACAAACATCATCGCCATCACTCATTCCCTAGAGGTGTTATCGTGATCCCTACACTCTGAGCAAACGAGTCCGACTCCGCCGTAGGCGATCGTCGATTCAACCCACACTGAAGAGGACACGTGAAGCTGCATGAAGATCTATGTCAAAATCTCACCCTCCCTCGTCAAGACGACGCAACTCCGACTCAAACACATAATTCTGTAGGACAAAACCAGGCACGGCTGGCGCCACGGAAGATCACCGAACGGGCTAACTGCAGCCAGTCATCGTATACCACAGGGCCCCGCCGCCGCAGCTTCGACTCCATAGCAACAAGCAAACCAAGACAAAACCATGGACACGCCGAAGAAGAGCCGACTACTGCAACCATTGCCGCGTCGCCCACGTCACTCCCACCATCATCGTTGCCAGAGAAGCTTGGACGCCACATCCGCCACCAACCACCATCCACCGGTCCCGCTCATCGTCGCCAAGCTCCCAAGACGAAGCCTTCAACAGGGAATACGACACCAAGGTGCCGCCATCGTCTGATCACAGATCATGGTTTCCCTCGGAGAGGCCGAAATGGCCAAATCTGCGCGGGAGGGGTGGGAGAACGAAGCAACGATGCCTCCATAAAGGTCAAGGACGACCACAGCCGTCGCCATCCCCGGCACAATGCCAAGACATGGTTTTCACCCAGCTCCACAGCACCTCAACCGCACATCATCCCGCATTGGCGTCGGCAAGCCCACCAAACATCACCACCATCGAAGCTGCCCATCGAGGAAGAAGCACCAGGATCTGTCATAGCCAGGCGCACCACGCGGATACCACCGATGGCCGGAGACCAGATCCGCATGACACGCCACCGGAGCACACTTCCTCGTAACGATGGACCTCCGATCCGCGCACTCCAGGGGCGTTCACGCGATGCCAGACCGCACAGACACACACCGGCCGCGCCCCTCGCGGTCGAAGTCGCTGCTCGAGTGCCAAACAGGCCGCTCAAGCCCCTCCACCCGCGGGATGCCAGACCGCGCGCACACACACACAAACACACACTGCTGCTCGAGTGCCAAACGGACCGCTCAAGCCCCTCCACCTCAGTGCTCGAAGAAGAAGACCGCCCCGCTCCACCTCGCGATCGTGCGCCATCTCTCCCCGTGCTCTCCGCATTCCACCATCTCCATCAGCAACACTACGCCGGACAAGCGCCGACACCCCCATGGTACCCAGAGGTCACCAAGTCTTGACGAACACCACACCTCCGAAGCCGCAATGGCCAAGACCCGAACACCACCAGATCTAGATCGAGATCGGAGTCAGCGGCCCCATGCCGCAGTCGCCGCGGAGGCGCCCTGTCCTCCAGCCCCGCCAGAGGACCGAGCCAGCGACGGAGCTCCGCCGCACCATGCCGCTAAGCCGCCGCCGGGAAACCTCACGCCCCCCCATGGGAGAGAGAGAGGGACGCGCCAGGGAGAGACCTTGCTGCTGCCGGCACTGCCCGAACTTTGCTAGGCAGTGTCCCTCGGCGGCCCAGGTAGGAAGCGGTACATGGTTGCCGTGGTCATCCTAGGTATTCTACTTTGAGGTTTTAGGGCGTCCAACAGGAAGGCATTCCCAGCTCCATATCGAAAGTAGGAGCATACAACCACCAACTCCACCGTCCTTTGTGGACCTGCGACAAGCATCGTCCAACTACAAGTAACAACAAACATGCATCAGTTTAGCAGAAAAGAATAACAGAGAGTACTTACTATTAACAATTTATTACCTGCAGATACAAGTAAGCCAGTGCGGCCGAGCCCCAACTGAACTTGTTGTCGAAAACAGCCAATGCCTTCAGCCACATCCATGGAGCATTCTTGCCAGTGCCGTCAGCGAAGATAGTCGTAGAGATGACATACCACATGTACACGCGAGCATACGTCTGGATCACCTCGTCATTTGCGTCCTCAGGACAATGAGCAAAGTTGGCGGTAGTCCAAGTGAAAGGAGCGCCGGCCGGGACTCTATCTTTCTTCCCTCCATCTTCTACCTTCGGCTCTGGAGGCGACATACCAATAAGGGCCTCCATTTGTTCCCGCCATCCCTCGGAATTAGTGCTCATGCAAAGAGGCTTCCCCTCGATCGAAAGTGCGGTGATCATGGAAACATCCTGAAGAGTCACTGTCATCTCTTCGGTCCGGAGGTGAAAACTATGTGTCTCCGGCCTCCACCGATCAATAATTGCAGTGAGTGCCGCATCGTTCAGATTGGGCGTTGACCGACTCACAAGCTGAATGAATGGAAGGAGTCCTGTCATCTCGATGTATGCTGTGTACCGCTCATCGTACTGCATTACAGTCGATGCCCCGTGAGACCGGATCTTCAAGGGCATAAGCTCCTGCAAACAGATAGGAGTGAGTGATATCATTACATTTTCATCTTATTAAATACATGATTTTTTATCATATGATCTACTTACCATTTTCTTCTCCGACATCAAATAGGCCCGGTGTTCAACGTCATAAACATCATTCAAAAGCTACACCATCCTACAAATCACAAAAAAAATACTCATATTCAAAAAAATACTCATCTACTAATCCACTCATCTACATATTACTCATATCGTAACTACACATATGAATCTACTCATATCCTAACTACTTATACTAACTACTCATATGAATCTACTCATATCCTAACCTCCCCCATCCTAACTACACATATGAATCTACTCATATCAATCTACTCATCTACTCATATCAATCTACTCATCTACTCATCTTCAAACAAAAACCTATTCCATTTGGATAGAGGGATGGGAAACGGAAGAGATTACCTCGTAGCCAACCTTGGGGGATCAATCCACGGAAGAAATCACCAGATCTGAAGGGGATGGGGGAGGGGATTCGGACTTGGAGTAGAGCCAGCCGCCGCCGGTTTGAATGGGGAGGGGAATGAGGAGGGGGTGGGGAGGGGGGCTGGCCCGTGGCTGTATAAGTCAATGTGTGGCGCCAAAACGTTCGGCGCCACACATTACAATGTGTGACGCCTGAGGCTTAGGCGTCACACTGCCTGGGGGGATGGGCCCTCTCTGCCAGGTGGGCGGGGCGTGTGGCGCCGACGGCTTAGGCGTCACACAGTGTAGTGTGGCGCCTAGGTGTCGGGCGCCACACAAAAGGGGTGTGAAATTTTTTCCCCGAGGATTCACTCTGTGAGTTCTTTCCGCCGAAGGGTCATTTTTGTCAATTTTACCACATACCAGCGGCTATTTGGCATGACGCGGAGGAGGTGGTCACGGAAGGATGACATGGGGTACCGTTGGATCTGGATGCAGGTACGGCCAGAACAGCTTGCAAGTGCATTATCTGCTCTGCTTCCTCTGCTCTTCTCTCTAGTGTACTTCGCTGTCAACTTTCACCAAAATTTGAAGCTTTGACCGCTAGTACCTTCTACTAATGACATTATAAAGTGCTCCAGTAAAAAGGAAAATGAGCCTATTTCCGTTGACGCAACTGGTGGCCAGCACCGCAATCAAGCTTTGGTTTTGTAGCTTTTAAACATCGAAAACTGAACAAATTTGACCCTTTAAAACCAGTAGTATGATGGATGATATGATGGTCACATGACAAACCCATCTGAAAAGAGAGAAAACCATAGGACTATAAAAAAGTTGACGATAGTAAAAGATCATCAATTTTCTAAATGGACATCAATTTATATAGGATTGGACCCCTCCTCCTTTTTCCGGGCTTGGGACCGGCTATGAATAACAATAAGCGTAAACTTAAAATTAGTAGCATAGGCGGAGTTCCCCCACTTCCCTCACCCCTCAAAAATCCACCCACCAACAAAAACCCAAACAAAATCAAAACTAGAAAATGCTATAAAACCTAGCACCTATATATATATTTTTGGATTCTTTTTCTCAAGGCAAAACACCAGTAGATGCTACAAAGCAGACACAATGTTTTTTTTGTTAAATGGAGGCAAGATATTTTAAGAAATAATTAAGCAGACTAAAAGAGCACAGTAGTAAACATAGTTACTCATTTTTTCTTGGAGAAAGTAAGTCAATCTTGAGATTGAAACAAAAAACACACGCATTAAACTACAAAATACATTTTTTTTGTTTTCTTTCCATATACCCTCCCCATTTTATTTTCCCTAGGACAAGAAAGATACTTAACTAGTAGCGAGTGAATACTTTTTTTGTAATATTTTGATATCCTTTTTTCTCTTTTTTTTGTTTTTTTCCTCATTGAGCCAAAAAATAAGCTCAATGAGTGACGGTGGTTGGTCGATGTTGTTGCCGTTCACGCAAATGTTTTACAGATGCGTGTGTCTCCAATAAACGATGGCATCCTATAAAAGCAAGTGGTGTCACAAGGTATAGCATGGCTTTAAAATATGAATGTGTGGAAAATAAAATGTATCTATATGCATGTACATATGCACAGTTTATAATTTTTAAACGATTTTCCATTAAGCGGGAAACAAAACTGTATCTAACCTGCAGGCAGGTTCTTCACTTCGATTCTTGATCCTTGCTGCATTCGACGCCCTTCATGTAGACGTCCTCGTCACAAGCGTCTTTCGAAGAAAGAAAGAGAGAGAGAGAGTGAAGGCCGGTCAGTAATTCACTAACGACCAAGCACAAGGGAACGGAATAGACAAGCATCATGGTTTTTAATGACGTAATACTACCTTCTGGTATGTCCTCGTCGAAGTAGATGGAAAAGGCGGGACGCTTTGGATGGGCGCGGAGGGCGTTCTCCAGCGAAGCCTGGGCTTGCTTGGCCTCCCTGACCGTCACTCCCGAACGGAAGAGTTCAACGTTGACATCACGAAGGAACGGCAGGTTCCCCATGCCCATGTCAAACCAATCGCCACTGTTGCCAGCTGCATCCTCCTTTGCGGCGCACAAACCGATATCGAGCCAAACTAGTTCTGCCTTGGGCAAAGCTCCTGGCTGGAACAATATTTGGCTCGACGACTTGGAAAGCAAGGAGACTCTTTCCAAACAACGGAACCCCTCGGCAGCGAAGAGTAGCGGCCTTTGCTTGTCGCTCTTAATCCCGAGCCTCCGAAGAGCCGGTAACCTTCCAAGGAATCTCAGATCCTCCTGTTGCAATTCCTTAAGATGTAATATTCCTAAAAGGGAGAGTTGTGACAGGTCTGATGGTTTCCATGCTGGCATAGTAGAAAAGCTGACTCCTTGGAGCATGCCAAACTCCCGGAGACTTGGAGGGGGCATCCAATTCCCCCCCAAGAGATCCATTGGAACTTCACCCTCACACTTGGCACTGATTTCTACACGCTGGATCTTTCGCATGTTTCCTAGTGACTCCACAAAAGCTTGCACCAGCTCCAGTCTCTCAAACTGAATATTGAGCTCCCTCAGTACGTGCATGTTGCCCAACTCTTGTACAATGCTTACGGAGCCAACATTGATCTTATTCAACACTTCCATTGATCTCAGGTTTCCAACACCATCTGGAAGCTGAAACCTCCCACTATTAATCCGCAGGCACATCAACATTGTGAGCTTAATAACAGTTGACGGCAGCCTTGGACCTCTAGGCAAAACCAACACCTGCAAAAACTTCAACTTTCCAATATCTTCCGGCAAATCAGCAAATCCTCGTCCGGATAGCCTTAGGTACCTCAAGTGAAGTAAACTCCCCAACTCTTGAAGGTTGAGATGGTCCTCCATAGTACCACCATATCCATCCAAATTCAAATCTAATACACGCAAAACAACAAAGCTCGACAATGGTGGCATTAGATCAAAAGCAGGTGCGAATGTAACAACAGACCTTGCTTGCCCTATACTCTCAGATCGGGGAGGCATGGTTTGACCTTCTTCTTTTCTAGCATTTTGGAGGGACCATCTGCGGACAATGCCCTCCGAAGACATGGTATCACTAGTACCACTTACTATAGTTACAAAGTTCACTTCACTTGACAAGGAACAAATTAGATCAAGTACACTATCATGGACACGACAAGCATATAAAAAACCAAATTCATCATATACCGGTTGTATCAAGCTTTTGTTCACAAGCTCATTGAAGTAAGTTTCCCCAACCTCAAAGAGACTAGTCTTTTCTTTTCCACGTTGGACAAAGCTTTCAGCAATCCACATCCATATCAACTGATCTTTCATGATCTCACTATCTTCCGGAAACATGCTTAGATATAATAAGCATGTCTTCAGATGGGAAGGCAGGTCATAATAGCTAAATGATAGTATCCTTATCATCTCCTTGGCACTACGGTTTTCGGTAAGTCCACGACCAATAGACTCCAACAAAGCATCCCACTCATTCTTTGGTTTGACCTGCTTACCACTAGCCAAAAGACTAGCTATGGTGATGATCGCTAATGGAACACCACCACATTTCTTCAATACATCTCTAGATACTTCTTCAAATTCAGGAGGACAGCCACTCTCTAGAGAAAATATCCGTTTATAAAACAACCTTTCCGAATCTTCATCACTAAGAGGTTCCATTATGTAAATTGAATCATTAGTAGACGAGCAGCATGATTCACATACACTGACTATACGAGTTGTCGTGATTAACCGACTGCCAAAATTGTTACTACTAGAGAATGCACACTTGATAACTCTCCATAGTTCTTCATCCCATATATCATCAATTACAATAAGGTACCTATATTTAGTTATATGATGATTAGTGGAATGCCCAAATATATGATTCTAAAAAAACAATGAAGTTTAATTAAACAACAAGGGACAAACAATAAGATGGTATAAATTGCTGCAAGATCTTGTTTCAACCAAAGTACATGTATGCATACATCCTATATATACTTAAATAGGTGATCCCTATTGGAGTGCTGCGTCGCAGAGACCGGGCTCCATGGAATCCGTTTTACCAAAAAAATATCAAAATATACTTAAAAGTTTCAAAAAAATATCATTTTTTACACAAATACATATGCATGGTCATCAAGTATTTAAAAAGTTTCATCAGGTAATTCCATTATTTGCATACTACACAAAAAAAGATAAATATCTGATCGAAAAACAACAAAGGTAAAGCTGATTTTAATCTGTCTATTTGTCTTTTTTATATACGTTACATGAGAGCATACATCTTCATGAAAATTTGTACGTGTGCACTAGAAATACACATCTATGTATATACTTTTTTTCAGAATTTTTCAGTGTGTGAAAATAATATTTTGGCTCAAAAATAATAAAGAGCTATGTGGAGCTCGGTCTCTGTAGTCCTTTTTCGATCCCTGTCGATTCTATTTATCTCAACATTCACACATCCCACCTCGCTACACATGCCACATAATCAGCTAGACAATTTCGGTTTCTCTCAACACGCATGGGAAATCCTATTCATACTATTTCTCTCAAATGCACATCCCAGTTCATCAACCCTGACATTTTATTTTGACTAACATGCATGAGAAATACTACTTACATTACTCAAATAGTTTCTAACTATATCATAACCAAATAAAATAAATCATATGTATTTTAAATTTTCATTGTCACCACCCCATCAACCTCACAATTCCTATTTCTCTGGATGTTCATCAACATCAACATGAATGTTAAAAATCTGATGTCGGACTTTTAAGCATGACAAATCTGATGCCAAAGATGGGAATTATGTAGTCTCGAGCACCACATTTGTTTCAGCAAACATGGAAAATCCTGGAAAGAATAACACTAAACATGGCAAGGATTTGCCATGCTTACGGAAATTAATTGTGAGGCTCGCAACAACATAATATGTCATCATGGGTGTCAAATTTGTCATGATTAAATATCCGACGTTCAGATTTGTAGCGTTACCCTGACTTCTATCAACACAAATTAGAAATACTACTTAAATTCTATAAATATTTTGGAACTATTTAATAATTTAATAAAATAAATCATAGATTCAGTTACACAGCTGGTGCCTCAACTTGACGCAAAAGGTCACTTTAGTACTAGAACTTGTGGTATACATTAACGTGGTGAAATACTTGGTTTTTACAAGCAAATATGGTGCATTTCGACTTTACCTATGCTGACGTGGCACTATACTTCCATTAACTCTACATGCGAAACAACACGGACAAGATTTAATAAACAAAAAGTGTGCGCTTGATAGTTCGGTCACAACCTACAACAAACAAGCGCGAGGCTAGCCAACCAGCACAATACGATTATGATGAAACAGGCCGGTACACTGTATAAATTAACAATTTAATGCTTAAAAAGATAATTACTTTGCATAGTAATAAATTAAATTAGAATATTCTTATTGCTTCAAATATAATATAAATATAAATATAAATGTTATTTAAAAATAATCACGTATTATTTAAAAAAGCATTTCTATACTACAATATTTTATTTAATATGCAAATTTTGATATGATTGTTGTAGTTCGTAATTTAATTATATGGATGTTTTTTAATTTATAATTGAATATTTACAAAATATAATTGATTTATATATATTCATTTTATTTATAACAAACAAATATTTTTACCTTTTTTTAGGAACCACACCTACAAAAAATTAGCAGTGAAAAATGGGCCGCATGTTTAGCATCCCGTTTAAACATCCAAAGAAATAAAGAACAGTTATCCAACTAGAGAATTTAACGCTGTCCGGTTTAGTGGTTAGCCTTGCCCGCGTGTTCTAAAATAGTGATAAGATGTATAATTCAATAGTGATAAGATTGACATGAGATAAAACATTGACTCCATGAGTAAGTCATGCCGTTCAAGTAAAGACCATTGCAAACTTGCTCAACAAAAAGCTTCAAAGATCAAATTATCTTCACTCTCTTGTAAACTAAACAAGTAATGGTTATTTTATAGATTAATGCAGACACACACATATAAATATCATGCCCCATATATGCAGTAATACATAGATATTAGTTTTTGTAAAAAGTAATATATAAATAGATAATGCCTATTAAAAATATGTATGTAACTACACACGGTAGTAGCCCAGGTCTCAAATACTACCGTGTTGTAGTATTTTTTCTAGTTTTGAGATACGACAATTCCTTGCACGTGAAGAAAATTGCAAGTGAGACCATGCTCACGACATTGTCATTTTTTAATACCTTCAGATTTGTACATAAAAACATAGCGGAAAATTGCTAACCATAACTGTAGTGTGTATAATAACTAGGTGGCCTCATATATTTCAAACTACGGCTGCATACAGATATATAATCCCATTTGGACTAGATAATTCATTTTGTATGAAACAATAGCAAAGTTGGTTCCTATATATAAAGTTATCCCAGTTTCTCAAGCACTTGCTAGATTTTACCACTCAGTTGTGGTCATGTGATGGTTATATCTCATTTTATCATTTTTAACTAACAAGAAAAATCTTATGACACCTGGCTAGATTGTCAGTCGGGTCTATTTACGGTAGGGCTATATCTCTAACATGCCCCATGAGAAGTATGGTGTAGTTGTGGCGATTGAGTTGATTTGATTAAATTGGATTGATTTGATAAAATTATCAGAATTTCGACATGATATGCTAAGTCTGAAAAAAACATGTGTCTGAGTTAACTATCGATCTTCCGTGTCATCCTAACAAGTGGATCTAGCTTCTCTGTTTGGAACAAACAATAAAATGAGGTAAAAGTTATCACAGTGCTAGAACAAAGAGTCAAACGTGATAATGGTTTTAACACTATATGACCTACCATATGCTGCTGCTGCAAAATCTACAGTATTTTTTTACCTCATGTTTCACACGCTATTCCCCAACTACCAATGGAAAGAAATTTTAGAGTGAGATAGTTGCCATCAAAAAGTGAGTGACAGGAGATACCTCTTGTTCTTGAGAAATTCCCGGAGTTTGTCGATGAGCAGTTTCTCATTCAACATGATGAGCTCACTTCCATTCATGCCAAGATTAAGAAGGATATTTGTGAAAACCGTCTTTGCCTCAGCCTTTCGACCGACGGGAACGAAAGCCGTGCAGTCGTAATCGCCTTCGATCTTCTCATAGACCGTTTTGACGAGAGTGGTCTTGCCCATCCCTCCGAATCCGACAACAGAGATAATCTTCAAATTCTTCTTTGCCATGTCACCCCCCTCCGAGAGCAACTTCATTATCTCTTGATCCCTTTTCCCAGCAATGCCAACAAGCTCTGTCACTTCCGTGTACAGGGCGCCAAGGCGAGGATCGATGGGCGTCACAGCTGCAGGCCTATCAATGACATTGTCGATATTGTACCTTGCGCGCCTGCCCGCAACCTCTTGGACTTGCTTATTGATGTCCTTGATCGCGTCAGCGATCTCATGGCGAGCCTTCCCCCTGGTGAACAGGCCTGCCATCTTCTTGGTGAGCAGTTTGAGCTTATCTGACTTGGCAGCAGGCTTGGAGCCGTCATCGACATGCACCAGGAACTTGTCGACGACGTCTTCCATCTTGAAGGAAAGCTCCCTCACCTCCCCTGCCCAGAGCTTGACCTGGACATCGAGCTGCTCCCGCGGCACCTCGCCCAGAACTTGGAGGGCAGCCTCCATGCTCCTCATCTCTTTCTCCAGAGACTCGACGCCGTCCCTGACTTTCTTCTTCAGCTTGTACTCGTCCTTGAGGAGCTCGAGAAGCTTGGGGAGCAGGGAGCCCATGGCGCCCGTTGCCATACTCATGGCCATGGCTTGTTGACTGGTATAGTGGTTTTGTTTTTTGGTCGTGGGCCGAAGTGTGGCTACGGTACGTTTGGGTGCTCTTTATGCAAAGGACCGGGGCAAGTTCAAAAGAAAATTAGGGGCGTTCGTCCGAATGCAAGTGAAAGTCGTGAGCCGATCAAGAAGCGGGGTAACATGCACTGATAATATTCAACAATACAAGTACAATCGCACTGATCTAGGCGCTGAGATCACATGCATTAAGATCAATGCCGGCTGAATGTGCCGTTGTCTCCTTGTAAAGAATGCACTTAATTAAATCAGACCTTTAAAGTGTGTATAGTGCGAGATTACAACTTGGTTAGCCCGAAACCATTTATTATAACAAACACATCCAAGGAGTGAGCGACGGTGGTGATTTGGGCCTCTCTAGAAACGAGTGAATGTTGTGTACGCACTGTCCAACTAAATGAGTCGATTCAATTAATAACTAGAGGTTTTTACTAGTGCATCATGACATGATCAATCAATGTATTGTACATGGTGATATACCGTCCAGCAAGTATTCATTGACTATGTACGATCATCAAACCCGCTGCTTGCAGTCTTCTCGGAGCAACAGAAGACAACGCACAGATTTCTCGATACGTATAGAGTTTTGGTATTTACTATTTTCCAAGTCTTCCAATTTTGCCCCTTTAGCAAAATATATTGCTGATTTTTTTTCCAGTAGTACTGATGGATTTAGTCCATTGAATCACTGGAAATGGACGATTTATATTATTTTGATATATTGTAAAAGGTCTCAATAACTAACTATTTCTGTCCGTAAAAGAAAACTCCCTAAAGTTCTTCATTCTTGTTTTTGCAGTCATCCTGATGTGTGATCTAGAACCCATGGTTATGGACCAACCATGGCCGAGCAAGTTCACAATATCGTGTGCTGCGTGCAGTGACGTCCAATGATAATATCTTATAACAACACACTGATCTAGGTGTTTTTTTAAGGGGCACTGATCTAGACGTTGGATGCACATGGTATAACGTGCGATGATTTCAGTAATCACCTACTATACGAGTAGATCAGGTACGGTGCTTTTAGGAATGCTAAAAGTTCCAACATCGACCGCTTCAAAGAATGGTTAATCTGCATCGAGATAAGATTGAACCAATTCTGTTTAGAACCAGTTATCGTCTGAGATGAAAGTACACTTCACTCCAACTTGTCGATCTACTCTGTTTGCGACATTATTCTTCTTTGGATTTTGCTTGATCCAATTGACAACAGCCAGATTCAAGGCATCAAACGAAGATACCATTTCCTCTCTTGTGGCAGCTACCGCTGTTTTGACTGCCTCGCTCAACAACTCGGGTCGTATCGCTTCTTTGGTCTCAGCTATTTCTTATCGACCGCAATCTCAATCTTCTTGTCGATGTTTATTTCGTTTAACCTCCACCTTTGCTTTCTCTCCTCGGTGCCCTCACAGTAGTAGTGCTTTCATGTGGCACCGTCTCCAACTCCGTCCACGCGTCCATACGACGGTCGAGTGTGCATCGGGATTCTTTTCAATACCCTCAAGGCCCGGTTGAAAGGGGTGTCCCACTTGGGCCTCGCCAACGCCTCAGATGGTGAGTCTCTTTCGGCCGCAATCATGTGCTGCTCTTTCTACAAAAGGAACATGGATCGTTTACAAATGTGACTAAACGTGCAGTTAAATTGATCAGAAGCTAAAATTAAGGGGTAAATTAATAATTATCAGCAGTCTCACACTACTGGAATCAGGGAATTTGCCATCAGCCAGTTCTTTGCCGTCTGCTCGCTGATGGCAAAGAGCCTCTATGCCGTCAGCTTTCAGAAAACGGTCGGCAAATATCTGGCTGATGGCAAAGAGCTTGTTTGCCATCAGCCACCTCTTTGTCGTCTGCCAACGGACGACAGAGAAGGTGCAGGCAGACGACAAAGAGCTGAATGTTGACAAAAAACATATTGGCCATCAGCCACCTCTTTGTCGTCTGCCAACAGACAGCAAAGAAAGCTGAAGGCAGACGGCAAAGGGGACGGCCCTAACGACTGGAACCCACCCCACCCCACCCACCCCTTTGACTTCTGCCTCCCAGCCTTTGTCGTCCGCTGCAGACGGCAAAGGGGGCGCCCCCCTAACGGTACTCAGCCCCCCACCCCGCTCCCCCTAACGGCCTCTCTCTCTCTCTCTCTCTCTCTCTCTCCCTGCCCACCCCAGCACTGCCGCCACACCACCGGAGCCACTCCGGCCCACCACCCCTCCCCGGCCACCCACCCCGCTCCGGCCCCCCACCCAGCTCCGCCCCCCCCCCCCCGACGCCCCCCTGCCGTTGCGGCGACCCCGACGTCCCCGGGCCGCCCCCGTCCACCGCAGCCCACGCCACCCCCCGCCGGTGAGTACCACCGCCGACCGCCCCTTTTTTCATTTAGTTAGTTTAGTTAGTTTATTAGGTTAGTTTTTATTAGGTTAGTTTACGTTAATTTAGTTAGTTTTTAGGTTAGTTTATTAGGCTAATTAGGTTAGTATTGTTAGTTTATTAAGTTATTTTATTAGGTCAATTAGGTTAGTTAGTAAATTTAGAAGAAAAGAAGAAGGAAAAAATGAAAAAGAAAAAAGGAAAAGAAGAAAAGAATTAGAAGAAGAAGAAGGAAAAAAAGAAGCCCAACTACGTCACCCCCGTTGAAGAAGCAAATACTAATGATATCATGGAGGAGGAGGATGATGTCTCTCTCAAGTATATCAAAACATCCTTTAACGATGGAGTATTGATGACTCGGGACTATGACTCGGGCTATGAGCATGTAGATGACTTGATGCTGCCTGATTTGCCGAAGCCGGGACGTCCTAAGGCTGATTGCAAGAAGTCTCTCTTCATGTGATCCTCGCAGGAGACGCCTCCAAATGCCGCCTCTACCCAGCAGCAAGAACGTGAGGGCCATCCAGTGCTTAGCCCGACGACACTGAGGTGGTGGTTCGGGAAGGTATGGTGGGCTCACTACCGCCACCCGCCAAGAAGCAAAGGAGGAGACCGGACAAGAAAGGCCCTAAAGGCACGAGAGCTGCTTCAACCACCAAGCCGCCTCTACAGCCCCCGGAGATAGACAGAATACCTGTCCAAGGTGCGGAGATGTACCATGTCGTCGGCCACCCGGTCCTACCTCGGAAAGCGTTAGAGGAGATACTGAACAATGATTTAAGGAGTCTTCATGAAGATGTGCTAGAGAGAGAGAAAAGTCGTCGCCTCTCGAAAAATCCAAGATAACCACTTTACCCGGCTCAGGTGGCGGGTGGGAAGTTGTATGTCGATAGATGGCGCGCAAATAAGTTCATCCTGCGATTTGACTACATCTTCAACATGTTCCACATAACCAAGCTGGATTTTCAGTTAATCCACATGTATGCGCTGTATCTAAAGTACATCATCAGACGCGAGAACATAAAATATATATGCTTCGTGGACCCGTACTATATGCATGAGAGCTTCTTGGAAGTCTGAAAGAGCATTGTTACTGTGCGAGCAAGTACATCCGTGATTTCATGCTCGCCAATAAGGACAAAGAAACGATTCTCCTTCCTTATAATCCCACGTAAGTCATTTGTGAATATCCTTTCATAATTTTTAATCATTCCTTTGCATGCATAGAGTCTAATTTGAGGTGTACTTATTTTGCGCAACGATGGAGGGCGTCTTCATCTGTGTGTACCCATATAATACCCCCATGCTCTGTACTTGGACTCATCGAAGTACATCAACAAAACGGATTACACGCACATAAAGTGTGTTCTCGATGATTCATTGATAACCTTCAACCTGTGTGGTGGATATATCAAGGTGAAAAAGTACAGGAAGAACGACTGGCTGGGTTTCGGCCATAAGACCGACTTGTGATGCATCCAGCTACCGAAGGATAGTCGGGATGATGGATTCTACGTCATGCATCACATGTTGGACTACAAAAGAGATAATCAACGCCTTCACATGTCATCTACTTCCAACAATGTCGAGATTGTCAACTAGGCTGCAAGCATTGGAAGGACACCGGATCATCGAACCTGAGCTGAGTTTTATCACGTACAGTGTGAACTAGCCCAATTGATCATGAAGGAGGTCCTCGAAGAAACAGGGATGTTCTACCATGGGTGAAAGAAGCGGAATGATGTCTGAGCACCGCTAGTCGCTTAGCGTCTAGACCTAAAGCCTTTCGCGAAGCTCGGGTGCTTCCTTCTTGACTATGAAGATTGGGGCGCCGACATGCAGGACTGATTGTCGAAGAAAATGTTTGGGTACGAGGAAGTTTGTTATTTATGTTTACTATGGGTTGTTTGTATTTTGCTAACTCTGTCTCTTTGTGTATCTCAAGTACATTATGTTGCATATTATCATTGAATTCATCAACTGTCGATTGCTACGGCGACAGAGATCTTCTGTCGTCTCTTGATCTTGCGTTGTTTTTTCCCTTGAAGAGGAAAGGGTGATGCAGCACAGGAGCAGTAAGTATTTCCCTCAGTTTGAGAACCAAGGTATCAATCCAGTAGGAGAATCTCGTCAAGTCCAGAGTACCTGCACAAACACAAAAGAGCTTGCACCCAACTCTATAAAGGGGTTGTCAATCCCTTCAAGATTGATTGCAAAGTGAGATCTGAAGGCAGAAAGTGCAACGAAGAAAAAGAGTAAGGCTGAAAATATAATGTGGAGTAGAACCGGGGGCCATAGTGTTCACTAGAGGCTTCTCTCAAAATAGCAAGTATCACGGTGGGTGAACAAATTATTGTCGAGCAATTGATAGAACCGCGCAAAGTCATGACGATATCTAAGGCAATGATCATACATATAGGCATCACGTCCGAGACAAGTAGACCGATACTTTCTGCATCTACTACTATTACTCCGCACATCGACCGCTATCCGGCATATTGAGTTCATGATGAACAGAGTAACGCCTTAAGCAAGATGACATGATGTAGAGGGATAATCTCAAACCATTGATGAAAACCCCATCTTTCTACCCTTGATGGCAACAACACGATGCGTGCCTCGCTACCCCTTCTGTCATTGGGTGAGGTCACCACACGGTATGAACTCAAAACCAAGCATTAATCCCATTGCAAGAATCATAGATCTAGTTGGCCAAACAAAACCCACAAATCGAAGAGAATTACAAGGATATGAAATCATGCATCAGAGAGATCAAAAGAAACTCAAATAAGATTCATAGATAATCTGATCATAAATCCATAATTCATCGGATCTCGACAAACACACCGCAAAAGAAGATTACATCGGATAGATCTCCATGAAGATCATGGAGAACTTTGTATTTTAGATCCAAGAGAGAGAAGAAGCCATCTAGCTACTAGCTATGGACCCGTAGGTCTATGGTGAACTACTCACGCATCATCGGAGAGGTCATGGTGTTGATGAAGAATCCCTCCGTATCCGAATCCCCCCTCCGGCAGGGCACCAGAACGTGCCCCAGATGGGATCTTGGAGAGACAGAAGCTTGCGGCAGCGGAAAAGTACTTTCGATGATCTCATGATTTTTTTCTAGGATTTTAGGGAATATATAGGCGGAAAACCTAGGGCAGGGGAGCCACGGGGAGCTCACAAGCCTGGTAGCCCCCCCCTAGGCCGGGCCTGGTGGGCTTGTGACCTCCTCGGAGGTCCCCTGCCTTGGTTCTCAAGTTTCTCGTGCGTCTTCTGTTATGGAAAAAAATCATTCCGCAGATTTTATTCCATTTGGACTCCGTTTAAAATTCTCCTCTGAAAAGGGTCAAAAACACGGAAAAAACAGGAACTGACACTTGGCACCGGGTTAATCAGTTAGTCCCAGAAAATATATAAAAGCCATACAAAAAGTCCAAAGTTTGACAAGATAATAGCATGAAACCATAAAAAATTATAGATACGTTGGAGACGTATCAAGCATCCCCAAGCTTAACTCCTGCTCGTCCTCGAGTAGGGAAGTGATAGAGACTGAATTTTTGATGTGGAATGCTCCCTAGCATAGTTGTCCTTTGCAACTTCTTTCATGTGACATGAATGTTCAGATCCGTAAGATTCAAAACAATAGTTTGCTATTGACATGAAAACAATAATACTTAAAGCAAACTAGCAAGGTAATCATGAACTTTCAAAATAACAAGGCCAAAGAAAGTTATCCCTACAAAATCATATAGTCTGGCTATACTCCATCATCCTCACACAACTAATTTAAATCATGCACAACCCCGGTATTGGCCAAGTAATTATTTTCGCACTCTTACTTTTTCAAACTTTTTATAACTATCCCGCAATACATGAGCGTGAGACATGGATATAGCACTATAGGTGGAATAGAGTGTGATGGTGGTTGTGAGACAAAAAGGAGGAGATGGTCACATTGACTCGGCGTATCAAAGGGCTATGGAGATGCCCTTTAATAGATATCAATGTGAATGAGTAGGGATTGCCATACAAATGATGCACTAGAGCTATAAGTATGTGAAAGCTCACAAGGAGAACTAGTGGGTGTGCATCCAACTTGCTTGCTCATGAAGACCTAGGGAAATTTTGAGGAAGCCCGTCATTGGAATATACAAGCCAAGTTATATAATAAAGATTCCCACTAGCTTATGGTGGTGACGAAACGAGAGGCTCTCAATCATGAAGAACATGGTGCTATTATGAAGCACAAGTGTGGAAAAAGATAGTAGCATTGTCCCTTCTCTCTTTTTCTCTCTTTTTTTATTTGGGCTCTTGGCCTCTTTTTTTTGGGGGGGCTCTTTGGCCTCTCTTTTTTATTTCCTCACATGGGACAATGCTCTAATAATGATGATCATCACACTTTTATTTACTCACAGCTCAAAGCTTAGAACGATGATGACTCTATAGGAAATGCATCCGGCAGTGTACCGGGATATGCAACGATCTAGCTTGGCGTATGACGTTGAAAATCTCGCTAGCTATCTTACGATCATGCAATGGCAATATGAGAGTGACGGCACAAGTCATGAGACGGAACGGTGGGAGTTGCATGGCAATATATCTTGGAATAACGCGCTATGAAAATGCCATAATAGGTAGGTATGGTGGATGTTTTGAGGAAGGCATATGGTGGGTTTGTGCACCGGCGAAAGTTGCGCGGCACTATTGAGGTTAGCAATTTTGGAAGGTGAAAGTGCATCTATACCATGGACTCACATTAGTCATGAAGAACTCACATACTTGTTGCGGAAGTTTTTATTAGTAATCGAAACAAAGTGCTAAACGCATACTCCTAGGGGAAGGGTTGGTAGGTGTTAACCATCGCGCGATCCCGACCTCAACACAAAGGATGACAATCAATAGATCAATTATGCTCCGACTTCCTAACATAGCGGTTCACCATACGTGCATGCTACGGGAATCACTAACTTCAACCCAAGTATTTCTAGATTCACAACACCCTACTAACATAACTCTTAATATTACCAAATCCATGTCTCAAAACTAATTGAGAGGAATCAAGACTTCTCTTTCTACTCAATGCACATGAAGATGGAGGTTTTTGTATCCTCTTTGGGTACCTATCACCTTTGGCACTACTTTCATAGCATAAGCCAACTACCAAGTCACGCACCGCCATGCTCTAAAAGATCTAAGTGAAGCACATAGAGCAAAATTATCTAGCTCAAAAGATATAAGTGAAGCACGATGAGCATTCTAGCAAAATCACGATGAGTGCATGTCTCTCTCAAAAGGTGTGCAGCAAGGATGATTGTGACACAACAAAAAGAAAAGACTCCTAAGATACAAGACGCTCCAAGCAAAACACATATCATGTGGGGAATAAAAATATAGCCCCAAGTAATGTTACCGATGGATTGAAGACGAAAGAGGGGATGCCTTCCCGGGGCATCCCCAAGCTTAGGCTTTTTGGTGTCCTTGAATTTGGCTTGGGATGCCTTGGGCATCCCCAAGCTTGATCTCTTTCCACTCCTTATCTCTTTGTCCATGAGAACATCACCCAAAACTTGAAAACTTCACAATACAAAACTTAAACAGAAACTCGTGATAACATTAGCACAAGAAAACAAACTACCACCACTTTAGGTACTGTAGCAATCTTGATTTCTATTTATATTGGTACTAGGCTACAGTATTCTCACTTTTCCACGGCTAGTACCCCCCGATACTATCCATAGTTTCATCAAAACAAGCAACCAACTCAACAAAAACAGAATCTGTCAAAAACAGACCAGTCTATAGCAATCTGTATACTTCGTATACTTCTGGTACCTAACAGATTCTGAATAATTACGACTGCCTCGGAAAAAGTCATATCAACCAGCAGAAAAATGAATCAACTTAAAAGCTCTTTCTGAACAAAAATAAAAAATCATCTCATTAGCGAAAAGTTTCGGTCTTTTTCCAGCAGAATTAAACAACCATCACCAAGACTAGTCATAAAGGTTTTGCTTGGCTCAAACACAAAAGGAAACACAAAGGACACAACCATAACAGAATTATGATGGTGTGGACGCAACAAAACAGAAAGAAAAGGAAATAAGTTCATTGGGTTGCCTCCCAACAAGCGCTATTGTTTAACGCCCTTAGTTAGGCATAAGGTGATAGAATCAGGTATCGTCGTCTTTGGTTCTCAAACCATAAGTGGCCCTCATCATGGATTCATAAGGTAATCTTATTTTATTTCTAGGAAAGTGCTCCATGTCATTCTTTAAAGGAAATTGAAATCTAATATTCCCTTCCTTCATATCGATGATAGCACCGATAGTCCTTAGGAAAGTTCTACCAAGAATAATAGGGCAAGTAGGATTGCAATCAATGTCAAGCACAATGAAATCCACGAGTACATAGTTCCTATTTGCAATAATAAGAACATCATTGATAGTTCCCATGGGCTTCTTGACAGTAGAATCCACAAGATGCAAATTAAGAGAACACTCTTCAAGCTCATTAAAACCCAGAACATCACATAAAGACTTTGGAATCACGGAAACAATAGCACCCAAATCACACAAAGAATTGCATTCATAGTTTTTGATTTTGATTTTGATAGTAGGTTCCCACTCATCATGAAGCTTTCTAGTGATAGAGACTTCCAATTCAAGTTTCTCTTCAAGAGATTTTATCATAGCTTCGACGATATGATCGGTAAAGGCCTTGTTTTGGCTATAAGCGTGTGGAGAATTTAGCATGGATTGCATCAAGGAAATGCATTCAATCAAGAGCAAGTATCATAATTGAATTCCTTGAAATCCAAAGTAGTAATTTCATTACTACTCAAAGTTTTAATATCTTCTACTCCACTTTCAATGGTTTTAGCATCAAGATAGATGGACTCCGAATCATTGGGGCGTTTTTCAACCAAAGTGGATTCATATCCAGCCCCATCATCATTAGGTTTAACACAAGAAAACAAAAGATTCAATGGGAGTCACACCAAGCACTTTAAGATCTTCGTGATTCTTATCACGAGAACACGCCTTTTTAAGCCATTCATGTCTAGCATGAATTTGGGCGGTTCTTTCTTTGCTCTCGCTCATGGAAACACGCATAGCTTTCAAAGTTTCATCCATATTGATCTTGGGAGGAGAACATCTAAATTTCAAAACATCAATATCACTAGACATTCTATCAACGCTCTTAGCCAAATCGTCAATTTTGAGTAGTTTTTCCTCTATGGACGCATTGAAAATCTTTTGCGAGTTGATAATCTCTTTGATATTACACTCTAGATCATAGGATAATCTATTGTAATTTCTATGAGTATTGTTGTAGGATTTTCCAAAGTTATTAGAGGAGTTACTAGGAAAAGGCCTACGAACATAGTTTCCTCTAAAAGCATTGTTGTTGCCAAAATTATTCCTACCAACAAAATTAACGTCCAAGCTAGCATTGCTACTCTCAATCAAGGAAGACAAGGGCATATCATTAGGATCTAAAGGAGCACTTCTACTAGCAACCAAATGCATTAACTCATTCATCTTAGCACTCAACGAGTTAATTTCTTCTATAGCGTGTACCTTCTTACTAGTAGGTGACCTTTCAGTGTGCCACTGAGAGTAGTTCGTCATGATATTGTCTAGGAGTTTTGTGGCTTCTCCTAACGTGATTTCCATGAACGTTCCACCTGAGTCGGAGTCCAGATATTTCTAGAAGCGAAATTCAAGCCAGAGTAGAAGATTTGTATAATCATCCAAAGACTCAAGCCATGAGCGGGACAATTTCTAATCATCAATTTCATCCTCTCCCAAGATTGTGCAACATGTTCATGATCAAGTTGCTTAAAATTCATGATATCATGATGGAGAGAGATAATCTTAGCAGGCAGAAAATACATGGATATATAAACATCTTTGCACTTATCCCAAGAATCGATACTATTTTTGGGCAAAGACGAAAACCAAGTTTTTGCTTGATCTCGCAACGAGAAAGGAAAAAACTTCAATTTAATCACATCATTATCCACATATTTCCTCTTTTGCATATCGCAAAGCTCAATAAAGGTATTGCGATGGGATGTGACATCTTCACTAGGAAGGCCGAAAAATTGCTCTTTCATAACAAGGTTCAGCAAAGCGGCATCCCATTATTATTTGATTTCGTAAGACTCCACACTAGTGGCGGGAGCAATCGGAGTACTAATAAAATAATTATTATTAGTATTCGAGAAGACACAAAGTTTGGTGTTTTCAGTGATGGTGACTTCGGCAAGCAAACAAGCACACAAGCGAACGAAGAGCAAGCGAGAGAAAAGGGCGAACGAAAAGGCAAAAGAAAAAGGCAAATAAAAAGGCAAATCTTTTTGTAATTTTTGTTTTTCAGAAGTGGGGGAGAGGAAAACAAGAGGCAAAAAAGTAAATGCAAGAGATGAGTTTGCGCCACTTACTTGGATGAGTCCTTGACTTGATCCTCCCCGGCAACGACGCCATAAATTCTTCTGCTACGGCGACAGATATCTTCTGTCGTCTCTTGATCTTGCGTTGTTTTTTCCCTTGAAGAGGAAAGGGCGATGCAGCAGAGGAGCAGTAAGTATTTCCCTCATTTTGAGAACCAAGGTATCAATCCAGTAGGAGAATCTCGTCAAGTCCAGAATACCTATACAAACACAAAAGAGCTTGCACCCAACTCTATAAAGGGGTTGTCAATCCCTTCAAGATTGATTGCAAAGTGAGATCTGAAGGCAGAAAGTGCAACGAAGAAAAAGAGTAATGCTGAAAATATAATGTGGAGTAGACCCGGGGGACATAGTGTTCACTAGAGGCTTCTCTCAAAATAGCAAGTATCACGGTGGGTGAACAAATTACTGTCGAGCAACTGAAAGAACTGCGCAAAGTCATGACGATATCTAAGGCAATGATCATACATATAGGCATCGTGTCCGAGACAAGTAGACCTATACTTTCTGCATCTACTACTATTACTCCACACATCGACCGCTATCCAGCATGCATCTAGTGTATTGAGTTCATGACAAACTGAGTAACGCCTTAAGCAAGATGACATGATGTAGAGGGATAATCTCAAACCAATGATGAAATCCCCATCTTTTTACCCTTGATGGCAACAACACGATGCGTGCCTCGCTACCCCTTCTGTCAATGGGTGAGGTCACCGCACGGTATGAACCCAAAACCAAGCACTAATCCCATTGCAAGAATCATAGATCTAGTTGGCCAAACAAAACCCACAAATTGAAGAGAATTACAAGGATATGAAATCATGCATCAGAGAGATCAAAAGAAACTCAAATAAGATTCATAGATAATCTGATCATAAATCCATAATTCATCGGATCTCGACAAACACACCGCAAAAGAAGATTACATCGGATAAATCTCCATGAAGATCATGGAGAACTTTGTATTGAAGATCCAAGAGAGAGAAGAAGCCATCTAGCTACTAGCTATGGACCCGTAGGTCTATGGTGAACTACTCACGCATCATCGGAGAGGTCATGGTGTTGATGAAGAATCCCTCCGTATCCGAATCCCCCCTCCGGCAGGGCACCAGAACGTGCCCCAGATGGGATCTTGCAGAGACAGAAGCTTGCGGCAGCGGAAAAGTACTTTCGATGATCTCCTAATTTTTTTTCTAGGATTTTAGGGAATATATAGGCAGAAAACCTAGGGCAGGGGAGCCACGGGGAGCTCACAAGCCTGGTAGCCCCCCCCTAGGCCGGGCCTGGTGGGCTTGTGACCTCCTCGGAGGTCCCCTGCCTTGGTTCTCAAGTTTCCCGTGCGTCTTCTGTTATGGAAAAAAATCATTCCGCAGATTTTATTTCGTTTGGACTCTGTTTAAGATTCTCCTCTGAAAAGGGTCAAAAACACGAAAAAAATCAGGAACTGACACTTGGCACTGGGTTAATAAGTTAGTCCCAAAAAATATATAAAAGACATACAAAACGTCCAAAGTTTGACAAGATAATAGCATGAAACCATAAAAAATTATAGATACGTTGGAGACGTATCAAGCATCCCCAAGCTTAACTCCTGCTCGTCCTCGAGTAGGGAAGTGATAAAGACTGAATTTTTGATGTGGAATGCTCCCTAGCATAGTTGTCCTTTGCAACTTCTTTCATGTGACATGAATGTTCAGATCCGTAAGATTCAAAACAATAGTTTGCTATTGACATGAAAACAATAATACTTAAAGCAAACTAGCAAGGTAATCATGAACTTTCAAAATAACAAGGCCAAAGAAAGTTATCCCTACAAAATCATATAGTCTGGCTATACTCCATCATCCTCACACAACTAATTTAAATCATGCACAACCCCGGTATTGGCCAAGTAATTATTTTCGCACTCTTACTTTTTCAAACTTTTTATAACTATCCCGCAATACATGAGCGTGAGACATGGATATAGCACTATAGGTGGAATAGAGTGTGATGGTGGTTGTGAGACAAAAAGGAGGAGATGGTCACATTGACTCGGCGTATCAAAGGGCTATGGAGATGCCCTTTAATAGATATCAATGTGAATGAGTAGGGATTGCCATACAAATGATGCACTAGAGCTATAAGTATGTGAAAGCTCACAAGGAGAACTAGTGGGTGTGCATCCAACTTGCTTGCTCATGAAGACCTAGGGAAATTTTGAGGAAGCCCGTCATTGGAATATACAAGCCAAGTTATATAATAAAGATTCCCACTAGCTTATGGTGGTGACGAAACGAGAGGCTCTCAATCATGAAGAACATGGTGCTATTATGAAGCACAAGTGTGGAAAAAGATAGTAGCATTGTCCCTTCTCTCTTTTTCTCTCTTTTTTTATTTGGGCTCTTGGCCTCTTTTTTTTGGGGGGGCTCTTTGGCCTCTCTTTTTTATTTCCTCACATGGGACAATGCTCTAATAATGATGATCATCACACTTTTATTTACTCACAGCTCAAAGCTTAGAACGATGATGACTCTATAGGAAATGCATCCGGCAGTGTACCGGGATATGCAACGATCTAGCTTGGCGTATGACGTTGAAAATCTCGCTAGCTATCTTACGATCATGCAATGGCAATATGGGAGTGACGGCACAAGTCATGAGACGGAACGGTGGGAGTTGCATGGCAATATATCTTGGAATAACGCGCTATGAAAATGCCATAATAGGTAGGTATGGTGGATGTTTTGAGGAAGGCATATGGTGGGTTTATGCACCGGCGAAAGTTGCGCGGCACTATTGAGGTTAGCAATTTTGGAAGGTGAAAGTGCATCTATACCATGGACTCACATTAGTCATGAAGAACTCACATACTTGTTGCAGAAGTTTTTATTAGTAATCGAAACAAAGTGCTAAACGCATATTCCTAGGGGAAGGGTTGGTAGGTGTTAACCATCGCACGATCCCGACCTCAACACAAAGGATGACAATCAATAGGTCAATTATGCTCCGACTTCCTAACATAGCGGTTCACCATACGTGCATGCTACGGGAATCACTAACTTCAACCCAAGTATTTCTAGATTCACAACACCCTACTAACATAACTATTAATATTACCAAATCCATGTCTCAAAACTAATTGAGAGGAATCAAGACTTCTCTTTCTACTCAATGCACATGAAGATGAAAGTTTTTGTATCCTCTTTGGGTACCTATCACCTTTGGCACTACTTTCATAGCATAAGCCAACTACCAAGTCACGCACCGCCATGCTCTAAAAGATCTAAGTGAAGCACATAGAGCAAAATTATCTAGCTCAAAAGATATAAGTGAAGCACGATGAGTATTCTAGCAAAATCACGATGAGTGCATGTCTCTCTCAAAAGGTGTGCAGCAAGGATGATTGTGACACAACAAAAATAAAAGACACCTAAGATACAAGACGCTCCAAGCAAAATACATATCATGTGGGGAATAAAAATATAGCCCCAAGTAATGTTACCGATGGATTGAAGACGAAAGAGGGGATGCCTTCCCGGGGCATCCCCAAGCTTAGGCTTTTTGGTGTCCTTGAATTTGGCTTGGGATGCCTTGGGCATCCCCAAGCTTGATCTCTTTCCACTCCTTATCTCTTTTTCCATGAGAACATCACCCAAAACTTGAAAACTTCACAATACAAAACTTAAACAGAAACTCGTGATAACATTAGCACAAGAAAACAAACTACCACCACTTTAGGTATTGTAGCAATCTTGATTTCTATTTATATTGGTGCTAGGCTACTGTATTCTCACTTTTCCATGGCTGGTACCCCCGATACTATCCATAGTTTCATCAAAACAAGCAACCAACTCAACAAAAACAGAATCTGTCAAAAACAGACCAGTCTGTAGCAATCTGTATACTACGTATACTTCTGGTACCTAAAAAAATTCTGAATAATTACGACTGCCTCGGAAACAGGCATATCAACCAGCAGAAAAATGAATCAACTCAAAAGCTCTTTCTGAACAAAAATAAAAAAATCATCTCGTGAGCGAAAAGTTTCTGTCTTTTTCCAGCAGAATTAAACAACCATCACCAAGACTAGTCATAAAGGTTTTGCTTGGCTCAAACACAAAAGGAAACACAAAAGACACAACCATAACAGAATTATGATGGTGTGGACGCAACAAAACAGAAAGAAAAAGAAATAAATTCATTGGGTTGCCTCCCAACAAGCGCTATTGTTTAACGCCCTTAGTTGGCATAAGGTGATAGAATCAGGTATCGTCGTCTTTGGTTCTCAAACCATAAGTGGCCCTCATCATGGATTCATAAGGCAATCTTATTTTCTTTCTAGGAAAGTGCTCCATGTCCTTCTTTAAAGGAAATTGAAATCTAATATTCCCTTCCTTCATATCGATGATAGCACCGATAGTCCTTAGGAAAGTTCTACCAAGAATAATAGGGCAAGTAGGATTGCAATCAATATCAAGCACATGAAATCCACGAGTTCATAGTTCCTATTTGTAATAATAAGAACATCATTGATAGTTCCCATGGGCTTCTTGACAGTAGAATCTGCAAGATGCAAATTAAGAGAACACTCTTCAAGCTCATTAAAACCCAGAACATCACATAAAGACTTTGGAATCGCGGAAACAATAGCACCCAAATCACACAAAGCATTGCATTCATAGTTTTTGATTTTGATTTTGATAGTAGGTTCCCACTCATCATGAAGCTTTCTAGTGATAGAGACTTCCAATTCAAGTTTCTCTTCAAGAGATTTTATCATAGCTTCGACGATATGATCGGTAAAGGCCTTGTTTTGGCTATAAGCGTGTGGAGAATTTAGCATGGATTGCATCAAGGAAATGCATTCAATCAAGAGCAAGTATCATAATTGAATTCCTTGAAATCCAAAGTAGTAATTTCATTACTACTCAAAGTTTTAATATCTTCTACTCCACTTTCAATGGTTTTAGCATCAAGATAGATGGACTCCGAATCATTGGGGCGTTTTTCAACCAAAGTGGATTCATATCCAGCCCCATCATCATTAGGTTTAACACAAGAAAACAAAAGATTCAATGGGAGTCACACCAAGCACTTTAAGATCTTCGTGATTCTTATCACGAGAACACGCCTTTTTAAGCCATTCATGTCTAGCATGAATTTGGGCGGTTCTTTCTTTGCTCTCGCTCATGGAAACACGCATAGCTTTCAAAGTTTCATCCATATTGATCTTGGGAGGAGAACATCTAAATTTCAAAACATCAATATCACTAGACATTCTATCAACGCTCTTAGCCAAATCGTCAATTTTGAGTAGTTTTTCCTCTATGGACGCATTGAAAATCTTTTGCGAGTTGATAATCTCTTTGATATTACACTCTAGATCATAGGATAATCTATTGTAATTTCTATGAGTATTGTTGTAGGATTTTCCAAAGTTATTAGAGGAGTTACTAGGAAAAGGCCTACGAACATAGTTTCCTCTAAAAGCATTGTTGTTGCCAAAATTATTCCTACCAACAAAATTAACGTCCAAGCTAGCATTGCTACTCTCAATCAAGGAAGACAAGGGCATATCATTAGGATCTAAAGGAGCACTTCTACTAGCAACCAAATGCATTAACTCATTCATCTTAGCACTCAACGAGTTAATTTCTTCTATAGCGTGTACCTTCTTACTAGTAGGTGACCTTTCAGTGTGCCACTGAGAGTAGTTCGTCATGATATTGTCTAGGAGTTTTGTGGCTTCTCCTAACGTGATTTCCATGAACGTTCCACCTGAGTCGGAGTCCAGATATTTCTAGAAGCGAAATTCAAGCCAGAGTAGAAGATTTGTATAATCATCCAAAGACTCAAGCCATGAGCGGGACAATTTCTAATCATCAATTTCATCCTCTCCCAAGATTGTGCAACATGTTCATGATCAAGTTGCTTAAAATTCATGATATCATGATGGAGAGAGATAATCTTAGCAGGCAGAAAATACATGGATATATAAACATCTTTGCACTTATCCCAAGAATCGATACTATTTTTGGGCAAAGACGAAAACCAAGTTTTTGCTTGATCTCGCAACGAGAAAGGAAAAAGCTTCAATTTAATCACATCATTATCCACATATTTCCTCTTTTGTATATCGCAAAGCTCAATAAAGGTATTGCGATGGGATGTGACATCTTCACTAGGAAGGCCGGAAAATTGCTCTTTCATAACAAGGTTCAGCAAAGCGGCATCCCATTATTATTTGATTTCGTAAAGGAGCACTTCTACTAATAAAATCATTATTATTAGTATTCGTGAAGTCACAAAGTTTGGTGTTTTCAGTGATGGTGACTTCGGCAAGCAAGTAAGCACACAAGCGAACAAAGAGCAAGCGAGAGAAATGGGCGAACGAAAAAGGCAAATAAAAAAGGCAAATCTTTTTGTAATTTTTGTTTTTCAGAAGTGGGGGAGAGGAAAACAAGAGGCAAAAAAGTAAATGCAAGAGATGAGTTTGCGCCACTTACTTGGATGAGTCCTTGACTTGATCCTCCCCGGCAACGGCGTCAGAAATTCTTCTGCTACGGCGACAGATATCTTATGTCGTCTCTTGAGCTTGCGTTGGTTTTTTCCTTGAAGAGGAAAGGGCGATGCAGCAGAGGAGCAGTAAGTATTTCCCTTAGTTTGAGAACCGAGGTATCAATCCAGTAGGAGAATCTCGTCAAGTCCAGAGTACCTGCGCAAACACAAAAGAGCTTGCACCCAACGCTATAAAGGGGTTGTCAATCCCTTCAAGATTGATTGCAAAGTGAGATCTGAAGGTAGAAAGTGCAACGAAGAAAAAGAGTAATGCTGAAAATATAATGTGGAGTAGACCCGGGGGACATAGTGTTCACTAGAGGCTTCTCTCAAAATAGCAAGTATCACGGTGGGTGAACAAATTACTGTCGAGCAATTGATAGAACCGCGCAAAGTCATGACGATATCTAAGGCAATGATCATACTTATAGGCATCACGTCCGAGACAAATAGATTGATACTTTCTGCATCTACTACTATTACTCCACACATCGACCGCTATCCAGCATGCATCTAGTGTATTGAGTTCATGACGAACTGAGTAACGCCTTAAGCAAGATGACATGAAGTAGAGGGATAATCTCAAACCAATGATGAAATCCCCATCTTTTTACCCTTGATGGCAACAACACGATGCGTGTCTCGCTACCCCTTCTGTCACTGGGTGAGGTCACCGCACGGTATGAACCCAAAACCAAGCACTTCTCCCATTGTAAGAATCATAAATCTAGTTGGCCAAACAAAACCCACAACTTGAAGAGAATTACAAGGATATGAAATCATGCATAAGAGATATCAGAAGAAACTCACAATAGATTCATAGATAATCTGATCATAAATACACAATTCATCGGTTCTCGACAAATACACCGCAAAAGAAGATTACATCGGATAGATCTCCATGAAGATCATGGAGAACTTTGTATTGAAGATCCAAGAGAGAGAAGAAGCCATCTAGCTACTAGCTATGGACCCGTAGGTCTATGGTGAACTACACACGCATCATCGAGAGGTCATGGTGTTGATGAAGAAGCCCTCCGTATCTGAATCCCCCCTCCGGCAGGGCACCAGAACGTGTCCCAGATGGGATCTTGCGGAGACAGAAGCTTGTAGCGGCGGAAAAGTACTTTCGATGATCTCCTGATTTTTTCGGGATTTTAGGGAATATATAGGCGGAAAACCTAGGGCAGGGGAGCCACGGGGAGCTCACAAGCCTGGTAGCCCCCCGTAGGCCGGGCCTGGTGGGCTTGTGACCTCCTCGGAGGTCCCCTACCTTGGTTCTCAAGTCTCCCGTGCGTCTTCTGTTATGGAAAAAATCATTCTGCAGATTTTATTTCGTTTGGACTCTGTTTAAAATTCTCCTCTGAAAAGGGTCAAAAACACGGAAAAAACAGAAACTCACACTTGGCACTCGGTTAATAAGTTAGTCCCAAAAAATATATAGAAGGCATACAAAACGTCCAAAGTTTGACAAGATAATAGCATGAAACCATCAAAAATTATAGATACGTTGGAGACGTATCAGCGATCGATGCAGTTACATAGATCAAAGATGGCGAAGGACTGCTATGTCGTATTCATTATGAGGGTTCCAGGAGTGTACGATCTGTGGTCAGACGCTCAGGACCAGGTGGACAGGTACCCGGGCGCTAGCCATAGAGATATCGATAGCAGAGCCGAAGCGGAAAATAGTTACTTAAGGTGGACGCTCCGGCAAGAGAGGGAGCAAAACCGATGCCTCAACGAGTACTACATAGTCGCACTCCTCCTCACACTAATCACTCTTCTCTTCTACATCATGGTTTAGATAGAGATGATGAAACTTGTGTGTGTGCCATGACCACACATTTGCATTTATTCGAGACATGGCTTGTGTATCGCTATTTTTGAGATGATGATATTTGGGTTGGATGATGATGATATGACGAGACTACTGTATATGTATATGATATAATGAGAATAATGTATGTTTATTATTATATGATGAAACTATTGGTGGCAGCGCTACTGATAAGGTGGTACAGTAGGAATATTAGCAGTAGCGCTGACTGGAGCATAGCAGCAGCGCTAGACGCACGTTGTTCCATCCAGCGGTACTGCTAAAACTAAGTTGTAGCGTCTTATCAGTAGCGCTGGTTGGAACAGCGCTACTGCTAAAACTAAGTTGTAGCGTCTTATCAGTAGCGCTTCCACCAGCGCTATTGCTATGGGTATTTTCATCGCTACTACTAGGCTTTTCCCTAGTAGTGATGGATGGGGGTAAAACTATCTTTGAGGATTGTGTACTTTTAAAGATTAATGATTTGTTGCCTATACCTATAAGTATTGCTATATTAATGTTTGTTAATTCGTCATTTCTCAGTGAGCATACATGCATAAGGTTATATCATGGATAGCATGCCACATAAAAAAACTATTTTTATCATTTACCTACTCGAGGACGAGCACGAACTAAGCTTGGGGATGCTTGATATGACTCCAACATGTTTATAATTTTTGATTGTTCCATTCTTACATATTATCATTCTAGAATAGTTTTGTGGTATTTATTTACCAATTTAAATTATTTGTGAGCACTAACCTATTCACCCAGTGCCTAGAGTCAGTTGTTGTTTTATGCGTGTTTTCTCTTTGCAGGTTTTCTATACCAAATAAAGTCCAATTGCCCTGAAACTTTTAGGTGATTTTTTCTGGATGAAAAGAAGACCAACAAGCATCGGAAGAAGGCTGGAGGCCTCATGAGGGGCGCACAAGACAACAGGGCGCGTCCTTGGGGGTACCCTGATAGGTTGTGCCTCACTCGTGGCCCTCCTCACTCCGTTCTTTGGCTTATAAATTATCATCAACCCTAAAAAGATTAGAAAGAGTCCCCAAACACTTCATAAGCCGCCGCAAGTCTCTGTTCCAGTGGGAGGCCATCTAGAGCTCCGTTCCGGCACCCTGCCGGAGGGGGGATCGATCACGGAGGGCCTCTTCATTGTTGCTCTTACAATGATGTGTGAGTAGTTCACCACGGACCTACGGGTCCATGCCGAGTACCTAGATGGAAAACTCTCTCTCTCTCTCTCTCTTTGATCTTTAATACAATGATCATCACATCTTTGCTCTGATCAATTGGATGTAATCCTTTTGTGCGGTGTGTTTTTTGGGATTCAATGAATTATGGGTTTATGTTTAGATTATTCATGATAAATATTTAAGTCTCCTCCAAATACTTATATGGTTCTTATGTGCATGATTATAATAGCTTCTTAATTCTCTCTGATCTATTGAAATAGTTTGGCCAACTAGATCGATATTTCTTCGGTGAGAGAGGTGCATTGTGGTAGGTTCAACCTGGCGAATTTCTATATCCCAGTGATAGAATGGGACAAGATGCGTCTTTGTGTTGCTGCTACTAAAGATAAAACGATGGGGTTTATTCATATTGCTCGAGTTTACTTTGTCTACATCATGTCATTGGTCTTCATGTATTACTCTATTTTACTTAATACTCTAGATGCATGCTGGATAACTATCCGCTTTTCCGTCAGTTGCCCACCATATCTATTTTTCATGAGAGATGCCATTAAGTAAAGCTATGGCCACCGAGCCTATTCACAACATATTGATAAAACCTTCAGTGCCTTGTTGTTATTTACTTGTTTTATTTCATCTTGTTATCTGCAATTATCTACACATCTCACTTGCTTGCAAATAACAAGACAAGAGGATTGACAACCCTCTTGCCCGTGTTGGGTGCAAGTTGTTTGTTCTTTTGTGTGCAGTCGCTGAAGATGATTGTGATTGATATTCCTATTGGTTCGATAAACCTTGTTTATATAAGTGAGGGAAATACTTACCCACATTGTATTACGATAACCCGTTCCTCTTTAAGGAAAACCCAACGCAGATCACAAGAATCAAGGAGCCCCGGCCTGCCGCAACCCCTTTAGTCCCGGTCGGTATCACCAACCGGGGCTAAAGGTCCCATTGGAACTGGGACTAAAGATGGCCGTGCCCCCCGTCCGCTCCTAGCCGTTGGAACACAGACTAATGCTCACATTAGTCCTAGGCCCAAACCCAGTCCCGGGCCCAAACCCGACTGAGACTAAATCTCCGGACGAAAGGTATGTTTTCCACTAGTGTTATGTACCGCCGCGCGTCCCCCTTATTATATTGGCTAGGAGGTGCTATGTGTGCAGGTTTGATTACACGGAACACGTGCGAGCAGTCCGTCGTGCATGCTCAGAGGGACGCGTACGAGCAGTCCGCCGCACAGGCTCAGAGGGACGCGTGCGAGCAGTCCGCCACCCACCGCAACTGACTCACTTGGAATCGAGCTCTTTGACTTCCACCCACAGCCCGCCCCGCTTCCAGGTTCTTCAACAATGCTCCACCTTATCCTCCAGCTGCCGCCGAGGATCGCCTCCTTTTCCGATGGAGGACAAGGCAGCCAACAAGCGGGGCAGGTCGTGGCTGATCCACAAGAGGATCCGACGAGCGTGGACTTCATCAGCAGTACCTATGTTATTGTTCTGTAGGCACAACATTGATGTTGTGCAGACAGAGCAAAGCAAAGTACACATAGAGTAACTACGAAAACTGTCGGTGATGATTTCATCAATCGTTGACAATTGTATACCAACAAGCGTTTCTTCAAAAAAAAACCAGGTAATTAGCATCAATCATTTGTATTATTTGTGGTATTTCTGGTGTTCGCACATGATTTTGATTACACATGTTACTGTATATCTCACATATATTGTTATGCTGAATCATTTGTGTTCTGCTATACAATTGCAAATAGTATATGGTAGTGAATTGTGTGCCCTCTATCGCATAGTTCTTGATCTTTGTAATCGTTCGTGTTATTTTAGCTAATCGCAAACAGTTGGTATCGATGAAATGTATGGCACAAATCGCACACGTAAATATTTTTTGAATTGTATTTGATGGGTCCTCTATCGCATACAGTTTGCGTTATTGACGATGAAGCTTGAACTATACAGTCTACGATTCATGCATCGTACACAGTTTCGTCGAAGGGTTTCTAATTGATGTGTCGTTTTTAGACCATTCTGCTGTAGCGATAGGTGTTGTAATGATGTTCTTTGCAGGAACCGGACAAGTTCAGATCAAAATTAAGGCTATGAAGTATACTTTTATTTTCTTGCGTCAGGGCACGGTAGAGTATTAAGCAATTGTACAATCACACTGATCTAGGCACTGAGTGCACATGGTGCGATGTTACCTTCATTCATGTGATTACATACATGGATGTATGCACATGGATCAAAACTTTCATAATTCATCAAGGAAGTACGGACAGTCATAGTAGGATGTTGTATATGCATCTACTATTTTTTACTGTTGATGGAGCTATGTTCCTCGTCGGTGTCGCCAGCCGGCGAGTTGTTGAACGTTCATGATCATTCGGTGATGATGCCGGTGTTCGTCGGTTGCATCACCTGGATCGACCTATCGTCTTATTAGTCTCCTGCAAGGGTGAACGAGTACACCTTATTTCGAGGCCTGCCTGCTAAACTCAATCCCATTCATTTTAATGAATGAAAAGCAATACTAATTTCAATACTATTGGTGCTACTGCATAAAAAACCAACACTAATCTCAATACCTAGGCACTACACTACGTATATATGAATTCAAACATTGATTTGCCTGTAGGACGAGGCAGCTGTCAAACGAATGTGCTGCACCTTGCCTTAAGCCTGGACGGTTTGGTTCGTATACTTTCGTTCGGACAAAAAGCATCGTACTCTATAGCAACATTGATTTGCATTTGGATCCATTTTCTCATGCCGTCCCAAATCTTTGGATCCATATTCAGAGAGTCGTGGACGAGACATTCTGATGTGTCAACTTTAATTACTAGCAGAATCCAGTGGAACCTGCGGACACGATACATGCACAGTACGTCATGCATAACTCATCGATTAACCGGCCACATACCATGCATGGAGTAAACAAAAGAGAATGTGCTCAAGACAGAAACACTCACCCAAAATGGTAAGAAAAAAGAATATCACTTTTGAGTTCCTGCTTTGTAAGAAACTGCCACAGGTCTGCCCCCATGTCGGCGGGGTGATGCTCCAACACATATCCATTAACGATGTGTGGGTCAATGAACCCAACATCATGGATGTTCCTTACTCTGCATTCCTTAATCTTCATTCTGCATGTATAATAGCGGACACAACAATATAGTTACGACATATATATAGTGCCACTGGTGGAAAAAAGGCCTTTGGTCGCGGTTCGCAACTGCCATTAGTCGCGGTTGCGCAACCGCGACCAACTAAGCGCGACTAAAGCCCCCCACCTTTAGTCGCGGTTTCTTAAGAACCGCGACTAAAGGCCCGTCCACGTGGGCGCCAGGCGGCCGTCGGGGCGGAGGACCTTTAGTCGCGGTTCTTCTGGCCAACCGCGACTAAAGGCCGCCACAGGTTTAGGGTTTTAGCGCGCGCGCCCCCCCCCCCCCCTAAACCTGTTTTCTATTTAATTTGTATTGTTTTATTTCTTTTGTGCTTTATTTTAATTTTGAAGGAATTTCATATATTCTACGGTACTACATACATGCATATGAATGTACAATTTCAAACAAATTTGAAATTAGAACCAAAAAGAATTCAAGAGGAATATACAATATATATTCAATATCATCGGATGACCATATACAATTTTGAACAAGTTTCCATACATAATTTAATGCATATAAAGTTCTACGTCCTCGTAATGGTTTTCTCCTTTAGGATGGAGGACTTCCCTGCTGAACCATCCAGCTAGTTCCTCTTGAAGTGGTCGGAAGCGAGCTTCTGGACTAAGCATCATCCGGAGGTTATTCCTCTTAGCATTGGTATCACTCGGAACCCGCTCAGAGGTGTATCTCCGGATCATCTCACAGACATAGTATCCACATAGATTGGTCCCCGCTGGCTGAATATCCCCAGCATTCTTCGGCTTTGACCTTTTGAATTCTAGCTCTTTTTTGAATTCACCGACCTTTGTATCTACGAACCGTCTCCAAACCCTACGAGGCAAAGAAAATTAAATGAACAAGAGAGTTATTAGTTACTTGATATTAGGAAATGAACGAAATAGGCCGATCGATATAGAGCGCAAATGAATGAAAATAATTACTTCTGCAGCATTCTTCTCATGCCGCCCCAAAGCTTTGGATCCATATTCAGAGAGTCGTGGACGAGACATTCTGAGGTGTTAACTTTAATTACTAGCAGAATCCAGTGGAACCTGCGGACACGATACATGCACAGTACGTCATGCATAACTCATCGATTAGCCGGCCACATACCATGCATGGAGTAAACAAAAGAGAATGTGCTCAAGACAGAAACACTCACCCAAAATGGTAAGGAAATAGAATATCACTTTTGAGTTCCTGCTTTGTAAGAAACTGCCACAGGTCTGCCTCCATGTCGGCGGGGTGATGCTCCAACACATGTCCATTAACGATGTGTGGGTCAATGAACCCAACATCATGGATGTTCCTTACTCTGCATTCCTTAATCTTCATTCTGCATGTATAATAGCGGACACAACAATATAGTTAGGACATATATATAGTGCAGGCAATATGAACGAGATGGGGTAGAAATAAATCACTTACAGAACGTAGCAACTGATGATAGATTTGTCGAGATCGCGCAGATTGAAAAGCTGGAACAATTCACTCAGTTCAATTTGTACATAGTAATGTTTGAAGTGATGCTCATGTCTAACTTCCGCATAAATATAATCTTTGGCGTTTTTATTTTTTATGTAACCCTTGTACCATTTCAGCAGACCTTTCATTTGTGGAGGTAGATCCTTTTCCTGCGCAGGCTCGACGAGAGGCCCATTCTTGACATATGTAATTACTACCTCCTTCACTGGCGCCTCATCAAGGCCTAACAGTTCACGAAGAGTAATACCTAAGTTGGCCGCTTGTTCTCTGGCACTCGTTGCAGTCAATCCCTGTGCTGCCGCAGCTTGTATGATCTCGGGGGCATCCGGACCGGCGGCTTCCACTATAAGCGGGGCAATCGATTGTTTACTTTGTTCCCCGAGCTGGGCAACTTGTTTCCCGCTTTTTTTACTTTCGGCCTTCTCCCGCTCTTTGTTCTCCTTGAACATGAGTGCCTGCCTGCGAAGTTCACGTGCATAGTCGTCAGGCAGATTCTTCGCGGCTTGGGACGGTGTGCTCAAAAATGACTTAGCCCACTTCTTTTGCTCATCAGAAAATACTGGCTTGGGCTCGGGCTCTCTTTTCTTCTTGCAGTCCGCCTTCCATTTCTCCAAATCAGCAGCCGCGGTCGCGTCGACTTCCTCGGCACTACGTTCCCATGGCCTTGTGGGGAGAGGCTTCAGTGATGGCTCCGGTACCTTTGTGGTCTTAGGTACATAAGGGTCCGGGTTAATAATCCAGGACTGCTTCTGCTTCTGCTTCTTTGCCGGAGGTGGATTGGGGGGCGGCGTCTGATCACCCGCCGGACGAGGACTGGGGGGCGGCGTCTGATCACCCGCCGGACGTTGTGGACTGGGGGGCGTCGGCTGACGTGACGGAGGTGTAGGTGAACCGCCACCACCACCACCACCACCACCACCGCCACCGCCACCACCACCACCGTAGGGGGGTGGACTTGTTGTCCTTGGCGCCTCGCCTGGAAACTTGATAAACTTCTTTTGCCATAGAATGAAATGGCGCTTGACATCTCCAAGTCTTTTCTCCCCTTCAGGTGTAGCAATGTCAATCTCCAGGTCCTCAAACCCTTGGACTATGTCCTCCACCGTGACACGAGCATAGCCATCTTGAATGGGGTTGTTGTGGTGGAGTGCTCCAGGTAAACATGGTAAAGCACTGCCGATGGCTACCTTCATGGACATGTTCCCGATAGGATAATACAGATGACATTCTTTCATCTCCTTTATATCGTCCACGGGGTAGCGAGGAGGCTCCGGTGCAGTAATTTCGACCACCAGAGGCTCCGGTGCAGTAATTTCGACCACCAGAGGCTCCGGTGCATTAATTTCGATCGTCGGTGCATCTGCACCAGCCGGTGGGGCCTCCGTGGAAGCCACGCTGCTTCTCCGCTGCTGGCTTCCGAGATCCGCTGGATGATCTTCATGCTGCACCCGAGCTGCATCTCTTTCGGCTACTAGTACACTCATGGTTTTCTTCATCACATCCATTTCCGATGCCAACCGCGCCACAACATCTGCTTCCCGATCCATCTTTCTCTTACGGCTTCTGTAACCGTACGGGTCATCGTTCTGGGGGAACCCTATTTTCCACGGAATGTGCCCCATGCCTCGTACACGTCCTCCGTGTTCAGGATTCCCGAGGGCTTTTGTCAGCGCGTCGTTCTCTCTGTTGAACTTGATCTTCCCCTCTTGAGCATCCCTCATTGCGTCAATAAGGGCTTGGGTGGGTTTAATTAATTTGCCCCGGTAAACACACTCCCCTGTCTCCGGGTTCAGCGTTCCCCCATGCCCGTACCACCAGCTTTTGGCCCTTGGGTCCCATCCCTCCGTACCTGGACGGATTCCTCGCGCCCTCAGCTCGTTCTCCATCTTCTCCAACCTAGGCAACAAAATGCGATACCCTCCTGGCCCCATAATATGATTGTACTCCTTCTTAGCCGCATTTTCCTTATTTTTTTTCGATATTTGAATGAACTGCTCCGATTTCTTTTGCTTCACAAATTCTGGCCAATCATGTTTCAGTTTCTCATATTGTCCTTTGAAATCCGGAGTCTTGTTCTGCTTGACAAAGTCATGGGCTAGATTTTGCTTGAATTTCCGGAATGCGTCGGCCATCTTATGAAGAGCGAACTGTTTGACTAGCCTCCTCCTCTCCTTGTTTTCCTCAATCTTGTTACCCTCCTCATCGAATTTGTTGTATTCCGGAGGTAGAACGAAATGTTCCATAAGCTTCTTGAAGCAATCTTTTTTTGTTCTCTTATCGACAAAAGTGAAACCTGCAGCAATTCGTGCCTTCTTTGGCTCATTCCACTCCTGGACGGTGATCGAGACGTTGTCTCTAACAACGGCTCCGCATTGGCTGACAAACTTGGTGGCGTTCTTGCGGGGCTCCAGCGGCCTGCCGGTTGCACTGTCGACAACCTCGATGGTTCAAGTTTTTGTATCCTCTTTGGGTACCTATCACCTTTGGCACTACTTTCATAGCATAAGCCAACTACCAAGTCACGCACCGCCATGCTCTAAAAGATCTAAGTGAAGCACATAGAGCAAAATTATCTAGCTCAAAAGATATAAGTGAAGCACGATGAGTATTCTAGCAAAATCACGATGAGTGCATGTCTCTCTCAAAAGGTGTGCAGCAAGGATGATTGTGACACAACAAAAATAAAAGACACCTAAGATACAAGACGCTCCAAACAAAATACATATCATGTGGGGAATAAAAATATAGCCCCAAGTAATGTTACCGATGGATTGAAGACGAAAGAGGGGATGCCTTCCCGGGGCATCCCCAAGCTTAGGCTTTTTGGTGTCCTTGAATTTGGCTTGGGATGCCTTGGGCATCCCCAAGCTTGATCTCTTTCCACTCCTTATCTCTTTTTCCATGAGAACATCACCCAAAACTTGAAAACTTCACAATACAAAACTTAAACAGAAACTCGTGATAACATTAGCACAAGAAAACAAACTACCACCACTTTAGGTATTGTAGCAATCTTGATTTCTATTTATATTGGTGCTAGGCTACTGTATTCTCACTTTTCCATGGCTGGTACCCCCGATACTATCCATAGTTTCATCAAAACAAGCAACCAACTCAACAAAAACAGAATCTGTCAAAAACAGACCAGTCTGTAGCAATCTGTATACTACGTATACTTCTGGTACCTAAAAAAATTCTGAATAATTACGACTGCCTCGGAAACAGGCATATCAACCAGCAGAAAAATGAATCAACTCAAAAGCTCTTTCTGAACAAAAATAAAAAAATCATCTCGTGAGCGAAAAGTTTCTGTCTTTTTCCAGCAGAATTAAACAACCATCACCAAGACTAGTCATAAAGGTTTTGCTTGGCTCAAACACAAAAGGAAACACAAAAGACACAACCATAACAGAATTATGATGGTGTGGACGCAACAAAACAGAAAGAAAAAGAAATAAATTCATTGGGTTGCCTCCCAACAAGCGCTATTGTTTAACGCCCTTAGTTGGCATAAGGTGATAGAATCAGGTATCGTCGTCTTTGGTTCTCAAACCATAAGTGGCCCTCATCATGGATTCATAAGGCAATCTTATTTTCTTTCTAGGAAAGTGCTCCATGTCCTTCTTTAAAGGAAATTGAAATCTAATATTCCCTTCCTTCATATCGATGATAGCACCGATAGTCCTTAGGAAAGTTCTACCAAGAATAATAGGGCAAGTAGGATTGCAATCAATATCAAGCACATGAAATCCACGAGTTCATAGTTCCTATTTGTAATAATAAGAACATCATTGATAGTTCCCATGGGCTTCTTGACAGTAGAATCTGCAAGATGCAAATTAAGAGAACACTCTTCAAGCTCATTAAAACCCAGAACATCACATAAAGACTTTGGAATCGCGGAAACAATAGCACCCAAATCACACAAAGCATTGCATTCATAGTTTTTGATTTTGATTTTGATAGTAGGTTCCCACTCATCATGAAGCTTTCTAGTGATAGAGACTTCCAATTCAAGTTTCTCTTCAAGAGATTTTATCATAGCTTCGACGATATGATCGGTAAAGGCCTTGTTTTGGCTATAAGCGTGTGGAGAATTTAGCATGGATTGCATCAAGGAAATGCATTCAATCAAGAGCAAGTATCATAATTGAATTCCTTGAAATCCAAAGTAGTAATTTCATTACTACTCAAAGTTTTAATATCTTCTACTCCACTTTCAATGGTTTTAGCATCAAGATAGATGGACTCCGAATCATTGGGGCGTTTTTCAACCAAAGTGGATTCATATCCAGCCCCATCATCATTAGGTTTAACACAAGAAAACAAAAGATTCAATGGGAGTCACACCAAGCACTTTAAGATCTTCGTGATTCTTATCACGAGAACACGCCTTTTTAAGCCATTCATGTCTAGCATGAATTTGGGCGGTTCTTTCTTTGCTCTCGCTCATGGAAACACGCATAGCTTTCAAAGTTTCATCCATATTGATCTTGGGAGGAGAACATCTAAATTTCAAAACATCAATATCACTAGACATTCTATCAACGCTCTTAGCCAAATCGTCAATTTTGAGTAGTTTTTCCTCTATGGACGCATTGAAAATCTTTTGCGAGTTGATAATCTCTTTGATATTACACTCTAGATCATAGGATAATCTATTGTAATTTCTATGAGTATTGTTGTAGGATTTTCCAAAGTTATTAGAGGAGTTACTAGGAAAAGGCCTACGAACATAGTTTCCTCTAAAAGCATTGTTGTTGCCAAAATTATTCCTACCAACAAAATTAACGTCCAAGCTAGCATTGCTACTCTCAATCAAGGAAGACAAGGGCATATCATTAGGATCTAAAGGAGCACTTCTACTAGCAACCAAATGCATTAACTCATTCATCTTAGCACTCAACGAGTTAATTTCTTCTATAGCGTGTACCTTCTTACTAGTAGGTGACCTTTCAGTGTGCCACTGAGAGTAGTTCGTCATGATATTGTCTAGGAGTTTTGTGGCTTCTCCTAACGTGATTTCCATGAACGTTCCACCTGAGTCGGAGTCCAGATATTTCTAGAAGCGAAATTCAAGCCAGAGTAGAAGATTTGTATAATCATCCAAAGACTCAAGCCATGAGCGGGACAATTTCTAATCATCAATTTCATCCTCTCCCAAGATTGTGCAACATGTTCATGATCAAGTTGCTTAAAATTCATGATATCATGATGGAGAGAGATAATCTTAGCAGGCAGAAAATACATGGATATATAAACATCTTTGCACTTATCCCAAGAATCGATACTATTTTTGGGCAAAGACGAAAACCAAGTTTTTGCTTGATCTCGCAACGAGAAAGGAAAAAGCTTCAATTTAATCACATCATTATCCACATATTTCCTCTTTTGTATATCGCAAAGCTCAATAAAGGTATTGCGATGGGATGTGACATCTTCACTAGGAAGGCCGGAAAATTGCTCTTTCATAACAAGGTTCAGCAAAGCGGCATCCCATTATTATTTGATTTCGTAAAGGAGCACTTCTACTAATAAAATCATTATTATTAGTATTCGTGAAGTCACAAAGTTTGGTGTTTTCAGTGATGGTGACTTCGGCAAGCAAGTAAGCACACAAGCGAACAAAGAGCAAGCGAGAGAAATGGGCGAACGAAAAAGGCAAATAAAAAAGGCAAATCTTTTTGTAATTTTTGTTTTTCAGAAGTGGGGGAGAGGAAAACAAGAGGCAAAAAAGTAAATGCAAGAGATGAGTTTGCGCCACTTACTTGGATGAGTCCTTGACTTGATCCTCCCCGGCAACGGCGTCAGAAATTCTTCTGCTACGGCGACAGATATCTTCTGTCGTCTCTTGAGCTTGCGTTGGTTTTTTCCTTGAAGAGGAAAGGGCGATGCAGCAGAGGAGCAGTAAGTATTTCCCTTAGTTTGAGAACCGAGGTATCAATCCAGTAGGAGAATCTCGTCAAGTCCAGAGTACCTGCGCAAACACAAAAGAGCTTGCACCCAACGCTATAAAGGGGTTGTCAATCCCTTCAAGATTGATTGCAAAGTGAGATCTGAAGGTAGAAAGTGCAACGAAGAAAAAGAGTAATGCTGAAAATATAATGTGGAGTAGACCCGGGGGACATAGTGTTCACTAGAGGCTTCTCTCAAAATAGCAAGTATCACGGTGGGTGAACAAATTACTGTCGAGCAATTGATAGAACCGCGCAAAGTCATGACGATATCTAAGGCAATGATCATACTTATAGGCATCACGTCCGAGACAAATAGATTGATACTTTCTGCATCTACTACTATTACTCCACACATCGACCGCTATCCAGCATGCATCTAGTGTATTGAGTTCATGACGAACTGAGTAACGCCTTAAGCAAGATGACATGAAGTAGAGGGATAATCTCAAACCAATGATGAAATCCCCATCTTTTTACCCTTGATGGCAACAACACGATGCGTGTCTCGCTACCCCTTCTGTCACTGGGTGAGGTCACCGCACGGTATGAACCCAAAACCAAGCACTTCTCCCATTGTAAGAATCATAAATCTAGTTGGCCAAACAAAACCCACAACTTGAAGAAAATTACAAGGATATGAAATCATGCATAAGAGATATCAGAAGAAACTCACAATAGATTCATAGATAATCTGATCATAAATACACAATTCATCGGTTCTCGACAAATACACCGCAAAAGAAGATTACATCGGATAGATCTCCATGAAGATCATGGAGAACTTTGTATTGAAGATCCAAGAGAGAGAAGAAGCCATCTAGCTACTAGCTATGGACCCGTAGGTCTATGGTGAACTACACACGCATCATCGAGAGGTCATGGTGTTGATGAAGAAGCCCTCCGTATCTGAATCCCCCCTCCGGCAGGGCACCAGAACGTGTCCCAGATGGGATCTTGCGGAGACAGAAGCTTGTAGCGGCGGAAAAGTACTTTCGATGATCTCCTGATTTTTTCGGGATTTTAGGGAATATATAGGCGGAAAACCTAGGGCAGGGGAGCCACGGGGAGCTCACAAGCCTGGTAGCCCCCCGTAGGCCGGGCCTGGTGGGCTTGTGACCTCCTCGGAGGTCCCCTACCTTGGTTCTCAAGTCTCCCGTGCGTCTTCTGTTATGGAAAAAATCATTCTGCAGATTTTATTTCGTTTGGACTCTGTTTAACATTCTCCTCTGAAAAGGGTCAAAAACACGGAAAAAACAGAAACTCACACTTGGCACTCGGTTAATAAGTTAGTCCCAAAAAATATATAGAAGGCATACAAAACGTCCAAAGTTTGACAAGATAATAGCATGAAACCATCAAAAATTATAGATACGTTGGAGACGTATCAGCGATCGATGCAGTTACATAGATCAAAGATGGCGAAGGACTGCTATGTCGTATTCATTATGAGGGTTCCAGGAGTGTACGATCTGTGGTCAGACGCTCAGGACCAGGTGGACAGGTACCCGGGCGCTAGCCATAGAGATATCGATAGCAGAGCCGAAGCGGAAAATAGTTACTTAAGGTGGACGCTCCGGCAAGAGAGGGAGCAAAACCGATGCCTCAACGAGTACTACATAGTCGCACTCCTCCTCACACTAATCACTCTTCTCTTCTACATCATGGTTTAGATAGAGATGATGAAACTTGTGTGTGTGCCATGACCACACATTTGCATTTATTCGAGACATGGCTTGTGTATCGCTATTTTTGAGATGATGATATTTGGGTTGGATGATGATGATATGACGAGACTACTGTATATGTATATGATATAATGAGAATAATGTATGTTTATTATTATATGATGAAACTATTGGTGGCAGCGCTACTGATAAGGTGGTACAGTAGGAATATTAGCAGTAGCGCTGACTGGAGCATAGCAGCAGCGCTAGACGCACGTTGTTCCATCCAGCGGTACTGCTAAAACTAAGTTGTAGCGTCTTATCAGTAGCGCTGGTTGGAACAGCGCTACTGCTAAAACTAAGTTGTAGCGTCTTATCAGTAGCGCTTCCACCAGCGCTATTGCTATGGGTATTTTCATCGCTACTACTAGGCTTTTCCCTAGTAGTGATGGATGGGGGTAAAACTATCTTTGAGGATTGTGTACTTTTAAAGATTAATGATTTGTTGCCTATACCTATAAGTATTGCTATATTAATGTTTGTTAATTCGTCATTTCTCAGTGAGCATACATGCATAAGGTTATATCATGGATAGCATGCCACATCAAAAAAACTATTTTTATCATTTACCTACTCGAGGACGAGCACGAACTAAGCTTGGGGATGCTTGATATGACTCCAACATGTTTATAATTTTTGATTGTTCCATTCTTACATATTATCATTCTAGAATAGTTTTGTGGTATTTATTTACCAATTTAAATTATTTGTGAGCACTAACCTATTCACCCAGTGCCTAGAGTCAGTTGTTGTTTTATGCGTGTTTTCTCTTTGCAGGTTTTCTATACCAAATAAAGTCCAATTGCCCTGAAACTTTTAGGTGATTTTTTCTGGATGAAAAGAAGACCAACAAGCATCGGAAGAAGGCTGGAGGCCTCATGAGGGGCGCACAAGACAACAGGGCGCGTCCTTGGGGGTACCCTGATAGGTTGTGCCTCACTCGTGGCCCTCCTCACTCCGTTCTTTGGCTTATAAATTATCATCAACCCTAAAAAGATTAGAAAGAGTCCCCAAACACTTCATAAGCCGCCGCAAGTCTCTGTTCCAGTGGGAGGCCATCTAGAGCTCCGTTCCGGCACCCTGCCGGAGGGGGGATCGATCACGGAGGGCCTCTTCATTGTTGCTCTTACAATGATGTGTGAGTAGTTCACCACGGACCTACGGGTCCATGCCGAGTACCTAGATGGAAAACTCTCTCTCTCTCTCTCTTTGATCTTTAATACAATGATCATCACATCTTTGCTCTGATCAATTGGATGTAATCCTTTTGTGCGGTGTGTTTTTTGGGATTCAATGAATTATGGGTTTATGTTTAGATTATTCATGATAAATATTTAAGTCTCCTCCAAATACTTATATGGTTCTTATGTGCATGATTATAATAGCTTCTTAATTCTCTCTGATCTATTGAAATAATTTGGCCAACTAGATCGATATTTCTTCGGTGAGAGAGGTGCATTGTGGTAGGTTCAACCTGGCGAATTTCTATATCCCAGTGATAGAATGGGACAAGATGCGTCTTTGTGTTGCTGCTACTAAAGATAAAACGATGGGGTTTATTCATATTGCTCGAGTTTACTTTGTCTACATCATGTCATTGTTCTTCATGTATTACTCTATTTTACTTAATACTCTAGATGCATGCTGGATAACTATCCGCTTTTCCGTCAGTTGCCCACCATATCTATTTTTCATGAGAGATGCCATTAAGTAAAGCTATGGCCACCGAGCCTATTCACAACATATTGATAAAACCTTCAGTGTCTTGTTGTTATTTACTTGTTTTATTTCATCTTGTTATCTGCAATTATCTACACATCTCACTTGCTTGCAAATAACAAGACAAGAGGATTGACAACCCTCTTGCCCGTGTTGGGTGCAAGTTGTTTGTTCTTTTGTGTGCAGTCGCTGAAGATGATTGTGATTGATATTCCTATTGGTTCGATAAACCTTGTTTATATAAGTGAGGGAAATACTTACCCACATTGTATTACGATAACCCGTTCCTCTTTAAGGAAAACCCAACGCAGATCACAAGAATCAAGGAGCCCCGGCCTGCCGCAACCCCTTTAGTCCCGGTCGGTATCACCAACCGGGGCTAAAGGTCCCATTGGAACTGGGACTAAAGATGGCCGTGCCCCCCGTCCGCTCCTAGCCGTTGGAACACAGACTAATGCTCACATTAGTCCTAGGCCCAAACCCAGTCCCGGGCCCAAACCCGACTGAGACTAAATCTCCGGACGAAAGGTATGTTTTCCACTAGTGTTATGTACCGCCGCGCGTCCCCCTTATTATATTGGCTAGGAGGTGCTATGTGTGCAGGTTTGATTACACGGAACACGTGCGAGCAGTCCGTCGTGCATGCTCAGAGGGACGCGTACGAGCAGTCCGCCGCACAGGCTCAGAGGGACGCGTGCGAGCAGTCCGCCACCCACCGCAACTGACTCACTTGGAATCGAGCTCTTTGACTTCCACCCACAGCCCGCCCCGCTTCCAGGTTCTTCAACAATGCTCCACCTTATCCTCCAGCTGCCGCCGAGGATCGCCTCCTTTTCCGATGGAGGACAAGGCAGCCAACAAGCGGGGCAGGTCGTGGCTGATCCACAAGAGGATCCGACGAGCGTGGACTTCATCAGCAGTACCTATGTTATTGTTCTGTAGGCACAACATTGATGTTGTGCAGACAGAGCAAAGCAAAGTACACATAGACTAACTACGAAAACTGTCGGTGATGATTTCATCAATCGTTGACAATTGTATACCAACAAGCGTTTCTTCAAAAAAAAACCAGGTAATTAGCATCAATCATTTGTATTATTTGTGGTATTTCTGGTGTTCGCACATGATTTTGATTACACATGTTACTGTATATCTCACATATATTGTTATGCTGAATCATTTGTGTTCTGCTATACAATTGCAAATAGTATATGGTAGTGAATTGTGTGCCCTCTATCGCACAGTTCTTGATCTTTGTAACCGTTCGTGTTATTTTAGCTAATCGCAAACAGTTGGTATCGATGAAATGTATGGCACAAATCGCACACGTAAATATTTTTTGAATTGTATTTGATGGGTCCTCTATCGCATACAGTTTGCGTTATTGACGATGAAGCTTGAACTATACAGTCTACGATTCATGCATCGTACACAGTTTCGTCGAAGGGTTTCTAATTGATGTGTCGTTTTTAGACCATTCTGCTGTAGCGATAGGTGTTGTAATGATGTTCTTTGCAGGAACCCGGACAAGTTCAGATCAAAATTAAGGCTATGAAGTATACTTTTATTTTCTTGCGTCAGGGCACGGTAGAGTATTAAGCAATTGTACAATCACACTGATCTAGGCACTGAGTGCACATGGTGCAATGTTACCTTCATTCATGTGATTACATACATGGATGTATGCACATGGATCAAAACTTTCATAATTCATCAAGGAAGTACGGACAGTCATAGTAGGATGTTGTATATGCATCTACTATTTTTTACTGTTGATGGAGCTATGTTCCTCGTCGGTGTCGCCAGCCGGCGAGTTGTTGAACGTTCATGATCATTCGGTGATGATGCCGGTGTTCGTCGGTTGCATCACCTGGATCGACCTATCGTCTTATTAGTCTCCTGCAAGGGTGAACGAGTACACCTTATTTCGAGGCCTGCCTGCTAAACTCAATCCCATTCATTTTAATGAATGAAAAGCAATACTAATTTCAATACTATTGGTGCTACTGCATAAAAAACCAACACTAATCTCAATACCTAGGCACTACACTACGTATATATGAATTCAAACATTGATTTGCCTGTAGGACGAGGCAGCTGTCAAACGAATGTGCTGCACCTTGCCTTAAGCCTGGACGGTTTGGTTCGTATACTTTCGTTCGGACAAAAAGCATCGTACTCTATAGCAACATTGATTTGCATTTGGATCCATTTTCTCATGCCGTCCCAAATCTTTGGATCCATATTCAGAGAGTCGTGGACGAGACATTCTGAGGTGTCAACTTTAATTACTAGCAGAATCCAGTGGAACCTGCGGACACGATACATGCACAGTACGTCATGCATAACTCATCGATTAACCGGCCACATACCATGCATGGAGTAAACAAAAGAGAATGTGCTCAAGACAGAAACACTCACCCAAAATGGTAAGAAAAAAGAATATCACTTTTGAGTTCCTGCTTTGTAAGAAACTGCCACAGGTCTGCCCCCATGTCGGCGGGGTGATGCTCCAACACATATCCATTAACGATGTGTGGGTCAATGAACCCAACATCATGGATGTTCCTTACTCTGCATTCCTTAATCTTCATTCTGCATGTATAATAGCGGACACAACAATATAGTTACGACATATATATAGTGCCACTGGTGGAAAAAAGGCCTTTGGTCGCGGTTCGCAACTGCCATTAGTCGCGGTTGCGCAACCGCGACCAACTAAGCGCGACTAAAGCCCCCCACCTTTAGTCGCGGTTTCTTAAGAACCGCGACTAAAGGCCCGTCCACGTGGGCGCCAGGCGGCCGTCGGGGCGGAGGACCTTTAGTCGCGGTTCTTCTGGCCAACCGCGACTAAAGGCCGCCACAGGTTTAGGGTTTTAGCGCGCGCCCCCCCCCCCCCCCCCCCCCCTAAACCTGTTTTCTGTTTAATTTGTATTGTTTTATTTCTTTTGTGCTTTATTTTAATTTTGAAGGAATTTCATATATTCTACGGTACTACATACATGCATATGAATGTACAATTTCAAACAAATTTGAAATTAGAACCAAAAAGAATTCAAGAGGAATATACAATATATATTCAATATCATCGGATGACCATATACAATTTTGAACAAGTTTCCATACATAATTTAATGCATATAAAGTTCTACGTCCTCGTAATGGTTTTCTCCTTTAGGATGGAGGACTTCCCTGCTGAACCATCCAGCTAGTTCCTCTTGAAGTGGTCGGAAGCGAGCTTCTGGACTAAGCATCATCCGGAGGTTATTCCTCTTAGCATTGGTATCACTCGGAACCCGCTCAGAGGTGTATCTCCGGATCATCTCACAGACATAGTATCCACATAGATTGGTCCCCGCTGGCTGAATATCCCCAGCATTCTTCGGCTTTGACCTTTTGAATTCTAGCTCTTTTTTGAATTCACCGACCTTTGTATCTACGAACCGTCTCCAAACCCTACGAGGCAAAGAAAATTAAATGAACAAGAGAGTTATTAGTTACTTGATATTAGGAAATGAACGAAATAGGCCGATCGATATAGAGCGCAAATGAATGAAAATAATTACTTCTGCAGCATTCTTCTCATGCCGCCCCAAAGCTTTGGATCCATATTCAGAGAGTCGTGGACGAGACATTCTGAGGTGTTAACTTTAATTACTAGCAGAATCCAGTGGAACCTGCGGACACGATACATGCACAGTACGTCATGCATAACTCATCGATTAGCCGGCCACATACCATGCATGGAGTAAACAAAAGAGAATGTGCTCAAGACAGAAACACTCACCCAAAATGGTAAGGAAATAGAATATCACTTTTGAGTTCCTGCTTTGTAAGAAACTGCCACAGGTCTGCCTCCATGTCGGCGGGGTGATGCTCCAACACATGTCCATTAACGATGTGTGGGTCAATGAACCCAACATCATGGATGTTCCTTACTCTGCATTCCTTAATCTTCATTCTGCATGTATAATAGCGGACACAACAATATAGTTAGGACATATATATAGTGCAGGCAATATGAACGAGATGGGGTAGAAATAAATCACTTACAGAACGTAGCAACTGATGATAGATTTGTCGAGATCGCGCAGATTGAAAAGCTGGAACAATTCACTCAGTTCAATTTGTACATAGTAATGTTTGAAGTGATGCTCATGTCTAACTTCCGCATAAATATAATCTTTGGCGTTTTTATTTTTTATGTAACCCTTGTACCATTTCAGCAGACCTTTCATTTGTGGAGGTAGATCCTTTTCCTGCGCAGGCTCGACGAGAGGCCCATTCTTGACATATGTAATTACTACCTCCTTCACTGGCGCCTCATCAAGGCCTAACAGTTCACGAAGAGTAATACCTAAGTTGGCCGCTTGTTCTCTGGCACTCGTTGCAGTCAATCCCTGTGCTGCCGCAGCTTGTATGATCTCGGGGGCATCCGGACCGGCGGCTTCCACTATAAGCGGGGCAATCGATTGTTTACTTTGTTCCCCGAGCTGGGCAACTTGTTTCCCGCTTTTTTTACTTTCGGCCTTCTCCCGCTCTTTGTTCTCCTTGAACATGAGTGCCTGCCTGCGAAGTTCACGTGCATAGTCGTCAGGCAGATTCTTCGCGGCTTGGGACGGTGTGCTCAAAAATGACTTAGCCCACTTCTTTTGCTCATCAGAAAATACTGGCTTGGGCTCGGGCTCTCTTTTCTTCTTGCAGTCCGCCTTCCATTTCTCCAAATCAGCAGCCGCGGTCGCGTCGACTTCCTCGGCACTACGTTCCCATGGCCTTGTGGGGAGAGGCTTCAGTGATGGCTCCGGTACCTTTGTGGTCTTAGGTACATAAGGGTCCGGGTTAATAATCCAGGACTGCTTCTGCTTCTGCTTCTTTGCCGGAGGTGGATTGGGGGGCGGCGTCTGATCACCCGCCGGACGAGGACTGGGGGGCGGCGTCTGATCACCCGCCGGACGTTGTGGACTGGGGGGCGTCGGCTGACGTGACGGAGGTGTAGGTGAACCGCCACCACCACCACCACCACCACCACCACCGCCACCGCCACCACCACCACCGTAGGGGGGTGGACTTGTTGTCCTTGGCGCCTCGCCTGGAAACTTGATAAACTTCTTTTGCCATAGAATGAAATGGCGCTTGACATCTCCAAGTCTTTTCTCCCCTTCAGGTGTAGCAATGTCAATCTCCAGGTCCTCAAACCCTTGGACTATGTCCTCCACCGTGACACGAGCATAGCCATCTTGAATGGGGTTGTTGTGGTGGAGTGCTCCAGGTAAACATGGTAAAGCACTGCCGATGGCTACCTTCATGGACATGTTCCCGATAGGATAATAAAGATGACATTCTTTCATCTCCTTTATATCGTCCACGGGGTAGCGAGGAGGCTCCGGTGCAGTAATTTCGACCACCAGAGGCTCCGGTGCAGTAATTTCGACCACCAGAGGCTCCGGTGCATTAATTTCGATCGTCGGTGCATCTGCACCAGCTGGTGGGGCCTCCGTGGAAGCCACGCTGCTTCTCCGCTGCTGGCTTCCGAGATCCGCTGGATGATCTTCATGCTGCACCCGAGCTGCATCTCTTTCGGCTACTAGTACACTCATGGTTTTCTTCATCACATCCATTTCCGATGCCAACCGCGCCACAACATCTGCTTCCTGATCCATCTTTCTCTTACGGCTTCTGTAACCGTACGGGTCATCGTTCTGGGGGAACCCTATTTTCCACGGAATGTGCCCCATGCCTCGTACACGTCCTCCGTGTTCAGGATTCCCGAGGGCTTTTGTCAGCGCGTCGTTCTCTCTGTTGAACTTGATCTTCCCCTCTTGAGCATCCCTCATTGCGTCAATAAGGGCTTGGGTGGGTTTAATTAATTTGCCCCGGTAAACACACTCCCCTGTCTCCGGGTTCAGCGTTCCCCCATGCCCGTACCACCAGCTTTTGGCCCTTGGGTCCCATCCCTCCGTACCTGGACGGATTCCTCGCGCCCTCAGCTCGTTCTCCATCTTCTCCAACCTAGGCAACAAAATGCGATACCCTCCTGGCCCCATAATATGATTGTACTCCTTCTTAGCCGCATTTTCCTTATTTTTTTTCGATATTTGAATGAACTGCTCCGATTTCTTTTGCTTCACAAATTCTGGCCAATCATGTTTCAGTTTCTCATATTGTCCTTTGAAATCCGGAGTCTTGTTCTGCTTGACAAAGTCATGGGCTAGATTTTGCTTGAATTTCCGGAATGCGTCGGCCATCTTATGAAGAGCGAACTGTTTGACTAGCCTCCTCCTCTCCTTGTTTTCCTCAATCTTGTTACCCTCCTCATCGAATTTGTTGTATTCCGGAGGTAGAACGAAATGTTCCATAAGCTTCTTGAAGCAATCTTTTTTTGTTCTCTTATCGACAAAAGTGAAACCTGCAGCAATTCGTGCCTTCTTTGGCTCATTCCACTCTTGGACGGTGATCGAGACGTTGTCTCTAACAACGGCTCCGCATTGGCTGACAAACTTGGTGGCGTTCTTGCGGGGCTCCAGCGGCCTGCCGGTTGCACTGTCGACAACCTCGATGGTGCATGTTTCTCCTTGTTTCATCGTCTTGGTTGCGCCACGCTTTGACGACGTACTTGATTGTTTCGACGATCCGGCCGAGGGCTAAAATAAGAAAGAGAGTCGCGCGCGTTAGTACACACATATTTATTCAAATCAGTTAGTTTGTATCACCAGAGGCTCAATGTATATATATACCTCGGCGCCGGAGGTGGTTGCTACTTCCATTTGAAGATCGTCGTTTATCGACGTTTGTTCGGCATCATCTTGCTGACGGCGCCCTTCATCTTCACCGTCAAGGTTCAGATAAGAAGAGATATCATCTTCTTCTTCTCCGGTCGGCACATATAGAATATCGCCGTTTATGATGCCGAACATATGTGCTTCACCGTCCGGATCATAGTTGTCCATAATCGGTTCAGCTCTATCGTCCGCCATTATGTCAGTCCTGAAAACATGTAGTAAAAACAAATTAATTAAGTGAAGAAGGGGGGCGGTGGCGGTGGCGGTGGCGAAAGGGCGGTGGCAAAAGGAGGGGGCGAGGAAGGGGTGGGAGAGGGTGTCGCGGTAGAGCGCGAGACGGGGCGGCAGACGACGGCGTCACGGAGAGGGAGACCCGGGACCATACTTTTTTTCTCATCACTGCCGTGTGTACTAACCACACGAGTATGAGACCCGGGACTGTGCAGGTGCATCGAGAAATCATAGGGCTCGACAATATGTTTTCTCTTCGTGGGATGCTAGCGGTCGCATCAACTGAGCGTTTTCTTCCCGACGTCTTCTATTCTCAAGATGAAGTGATGACCTCCCTTTCTTTATTTCTTTTTCTTTGTTCTTGCATAGTCTTCCCGACGGCTGTGGCTGAATATCCGACACATGAAAAAGTTTTAACTAGAGTTTTTGACCGTGAACCTGCTGCTTCAGCTTTGCACTGGCCGACCGCCGATTCGCTGGTTCATTTGCTAGTTTTTAATCATAAAAGAAAATACTTTCTTTGTTCCTAAATAATTGTAGTTAAAAAAACTAGACTATCTTTTTTTGACTATAATTATTTAAAAACGGAGGGAGTAAATATTATGTAAGTATCTCATTATTAAAAGAGGAGTTGGTTCCGTTGCCTCTCCTACTCCCTTTGTTTTTTCGTCCCATGACTCCCTCTCTTCTTGGTTTTCTGTTAATTTTTTGATACTCACAATTGATCCCACACATAATTTAAACTACACAAATAAAGTAACTTGAAATAATCTAAAAGATAATTTATACATTCCCAAAATCATGTCCTGCAATAACTCAACCAAAATAGATAGTCTTAAACTCAACCAAAAATGGTGAACTTTTCCAAATTCGCTAATTTTTTTCAATTTAGATTGATTAATTATTTAAATTGATGATTTTTTAACTCGATGATCTTTTTTATATTCGATGAAACTTTTTCATATTTGATAGTCTCTGTTCTTTTTCATATTCGATGAAACTTTTTATATTCGATGAAACTTTTAAATAGATAGTCTCTGTTCTTTTTCTTCCAAGACGTTCTTCCAAGACGAACTACCCACGGGACGTCGGGATGAGATGTTCTTCGTTCTTGATTTCTGCGAGCCCTGTCGGCATCGATGGGCGCGGGGACGAGGGCGGCTATGAGCGCAGCGACGAGCGCAATGCTTCGAGCGGAGGAAGCGAGGAAGGCGGCGACAGGAAGCGAGGAAGGCGGGCGCGGCGCGGGAAAGATGAAAGGATAGGGGTGAACCCTTTAGTCGCGGGCGAGGGCGACGGCGGGCGGCGACGACGGCGAGGGCGACGGCGGGCGGCGTCGACGAGGGCGAGGGCGACGGCGGCGGCAGGCCTTCGGCGCGCGCGGCAGAGAATCGGAGAAGACGAGAGAGATGGAGAAGACGGCGGCAGGGGAGGCGACCCGCACTTGTATTTATAGCCCCCCCCTTTAGTCGCGGTTGGGGACGATACCCGCGACTAAAGGTACCCTTTAGTCGCGGGTAGCCTCCCCAACCGCGACTAAAGGGTTTTTGGCGGGTTTTTTGCGTTCCCGCGCCCCCCCCCTTTAGTCGCGGTTGGGGAGGTGACCCGCGACTAAAGGGTAACCTTTAGTCGCGGTTTGCCAGACCAACCGCGACTAAAGGCCCCCCCCAAATCTTCTTTTATTTTCAGAACCTTTTATCTTTTTCTTTTCAGAAAAATCATCATTGCTTTTATAGAAACTTCAAACATTTTATTTTCTGTTTTCTAAGCATATTTTCGTAGGAAAAATATGCATAGAGACAATACATTGAATCTGCCTAAAACGGGACAGAAAAAAGAGAATCCATTTAAAGGGAACATTGGCCACAGCCTCTCTCCCCCCCGGCCTGGGCCGGCCTTCGGCCTCGACCCATCTTGCTCACGCCAGCCTGGTGCGGTGGCTGTGATGCCCCGCTGAGAGGCCTCTCGCCCGAGCCGTGAGCGCGCCGCCCCTTTCTTCTCCTATCCGCCCGCTGAGAGGTCGTTTTTGCGTTCCCCGCGCGCAACGACCTTTAGTCGCGGTTGGTCTGGCCTTTAGTCCCGGTTGCACCAACCAGCCGGGACTAAAGGTTAGATGACCAGCTCTGGATTTCTCACTACATATATGTAGCCCGGCTTGGCCAGCATTATCACATCTCTACAATCTCTCATCACTCTCTCATGGCTTCCACCGCACCCACTCTAACCTACCAGCAGGTGGAGGAGCTTTGCGCCTCGAACTACTCCAATATTCTAGCTCCCAGAATATAGATTTCTTCTTCCACATGGCTGCGTGCCCGTCAGCTCCCTTCGGAACTGATTGTCCGCCAGGACCCTTTCCAAAGATGACTTTCAAATCCTTGACCATATCAAATACCTCAGCACCAGTGCGTTCCGCAGGCTTCGGCCGGTGATCTGCCTTGCCGTTGTAATGCTTGCCTTTCTTTCTTACTGGATGAATTTTCGAAAGAAATCGACGATGCCCAAGGTACACGTTCTTCTTACAATTTGGCAAATGTACACTTTCAGTCTCATGTAAGCAGTGCGTGCATGCATTGTATCCCTTATTTGACAGTCCCGAAAGGTTACTAAGAGCAGGCCAATCGTTGATGGTTACGAAAAGCAACGCTCGTAGGTCAAATTCCTCTTGTTTGTGCTCATCCCACACACGGACACCACCCCACAGCTGTAAAAGTTCATCAACTAATGGCCTTAGGTACACATCGATGTCGTTGCCGGGTTGCTTCGGACCTTGGATGAGCACTGGCATCATAATGAACTTCCGCTTCATGCACAACCAAGGAGGAAGGTTGTAGATGCATAGAGTCACGGGCCAGGTGCTATGGCTGGAGCTCTGCTCGCCAAAAGGATTCATGCCATCCGTACTTAGAGCAAATCTTATGTTCCTTGCGTCAGCTGCAAAATCTTTGAACCATCTGTCGATCTTTCTCCATTGCGTTCCATCTGCGGTGTGTCTCAACTCCCCGTCCGACTTACGGTCCTCTTTGTGCCATCGCAACAACTTGGCATGCTCTTTGTTCCTGAACAGACGTTTCAACCGTTGTATTATAGGAGCATACCACATCACCTTGGCGGGAACCCTCTTCCTGGGTTTCTGGCCCTCAACATCGTCACCAGGGTCATCGCCTCTGATCTTATAACGCAATGCAGTGCATACCGGGCATTCATTCAAATTCTCGTATTCACCGCGGTAGAGGATGCAGTCGTTGATGCATGCATGTATCTTCAGAACCTCTAAACCTAGAGGGCAGACAACCTTCTTTGCTTCGTACGTACTGGTGGGCAACTCGTTATCCTTTGGAAACATATTCTTCAACATTTTCAGCAAGTTTTCAAATGCCGAGTCAGCTACACCTGCCTCTGCCTTCCATTTCAGCAAATCCAGTGTGCAGCCCAGCTTTTTCAGACCATCATCGCATCCGGGGTACAGCGCCTTTCTGTGATCCTCTAACATGCGATCCAAATTCTCCCTCTCCTTTTCAGTTTCGCAGCGTCTCCGTGCATCAGCAATGGTCCGACCAAGATCATCAACGGGATCATCACGTGCCTCTTCTTCACCTTCCCCTTCACCTTCAGCATCCTCCATGAAAGTATCACCGAAATGAGCAAGATAGCTTTCATCGATGAAATCATCCCCTTCTTCATCTTCTTCCATTATAACCCCTCTTTCTCCATGCTTGGTCCAACAATTATAGCTTGGCATGAAACCGTGCCGAAGCAGATGCATGTGAACATCTCTTGAGGAAGAGTAACCCTTCTGATTCTTACAGTTAACACATGGACAGATAACAAAACCCCCCCGCTTGTTCGCATTAGCCACTACGAGGAAATCTTTCAAACCCGTAGTGAACTCGCCAGAGAGTCGGTTAACGTACATCCATTGCCGATTCATCTGCATTATTATAATATAAAATATATAATTAAGCATCATGCATTTGTTAAACTAACTAGCTACAAACAATATAAATTAAACAATGAACTACACACATGCATATTTTATCAATGACACATCAAAGGTTCATCAAGTTGCTAACCGCGATCGAGGAGTGTGGCTCCAACACTTCATGTCATGTTTGTTTCATGCTCTTGGGGCATTTCATCAAACACCTTATGTGCATAAGAGGAACCAAAAGCAAACCTAAACCCTAAGTGTGAAGAGAATGGCTCTAAATGGCTAAGTGTTGGCTGCTGGATGGGTATATATAGGGGAGGGGCTTTAGTTGCGGTTGGCCTGGCAAACCGTGACTAAAGGTGCCCGAAGGCCTTTAGTCGCGGTTGTCCTGGCCAACCGCGACTAAAGCCCCTCACGTGCACCAGCTGGCCACCGAGCGCCCTGGGTCCAGGCCTTTGGTCGCGGTTCACCTCCAGAACCGCGACTAAAGGTCCCATTAGTCGCGGTTCCTACAGCTTCGCGACTTATGGGGCTGGACGGAAGCCTGTTTTTCCACCAGTGTGCAGGCAATATGAACGAGATGGGGTAGAAATAAATCACTTACAGAACGTAGCAACTGATGATAGATTTGTCGAGCTCGCGCAGATTGAAAAGCTGGAACAATTCACTCAGATGAATTTGTACATAGTAATGTTTGAAGTGATGCTCATATCTAACTTCCGCATAAATATATTCTTTGGCGTTTTTATTTTTTATGTAACCCTTGTACCATTTCAGCAGACCTTTCATTTGTGGAGGTAGATCCTCTTCCTGCGCAGGCTCGACGAGAGGCCCATTCTTCACATATGTAATTACTACCTCCTTCACTGGCGCCTCATCAAGGCCTAACAGTTCACGAAGAGTAATACCTAAGTTGGCCGCTTGTTCTCTGGCACTCGTTACAGTCAATCCATGTGCTGCCGCAGCTGCTATGATATCGGGGTCATCCGGACCGGCGGCTTTCACTATAAGCGGGGCAATCGATTGTTTACTTTGTTCCCCGAGCTGGGCAACTCGTTTCCCGCTTTTTTTACTTTCTAATTCCGTTTTCTCGGCCTCCTCCAAGGCTTTGTTCTCCTGGTTCTCCGCCCGCTCTTTCTTCTCCTTCAACATGAATGCCTGCCTACGAAGTTCACGTGCATAGTCGTCAGGCAGATTCTTCGCGGCTTGGGACGGTGTGCTCAAAAATGACTTAGCCCACTTCTTTTGCTCATCAGAAAATACTGGCTTGGGCTCGGGCTCTCTTTTCTTCTTGCAGTCCGCCTTCCATTTCTCATGATCAGCAGCCGCCCTCGCGGCAGTTTCCTCGGCACTACGTTCCCAAGGCCTTGTGGGGAGAGGCTTCAGTGATGGCTCCGGTACCTTTGTGGTCTTAGGTACATAAGGGTCCGGGTTAATAATCCAGGACTGCTTCTGCTTCTTTGCCGGAGGTGGATTGGGGGGCGGCGTCTGATCACCCGCCGGACGAGGACCGGGGGCGGCGTCTGATCACCCGCCGGACGTTGTGGACTGGGGGGCGTCGGCTGACGTGACGGAGGTGTAGGTGAACCGCCACCACCACCACCACCACCACCGCCGCCACCGCCACCACCACCACCGTAGGGGGGTGGACTTGTTGTCCTTGGCGCCTCGCCTGGAAACTTGATAAACTTCTTTTGCCATAGAATGAAATGGCGCTTGACATCTCCAAGTCTTTTCTCCCCTTCAGGTGTAGCAATGTCAATCTCCAGGTCCTCAAACCCTTGGACTATGTCCTCCACCGTGACACGAGCATAGCCATCTTGAATGGGGTTGTTGTGGTGGAGTGCTCCAGGTAAACATGGTAAAGCACTGCCGATGGCTACCTTCATGGACATGTTCCCGATAGGATAATACAGATGACATTGTTTCATCTCCTTTATATCGTCCACGGGGTAGCGAGGAGGCTCCGGTGCAGTAATTTCGACCACCAGAGGCTCCGGTGCAGTAATCTCGATCGTCGGTGCATCTGCACCAGCCGGTGGGCCCTCCGTGGAAGCCACGCTGCTTCTCCGCTGCTGGCTTCCGAGATCCGCTGGATGATCTTCATGCTGCACCCGAGCTGCATCTCTTTCGGCTACTAGTACACTCATGGTTTTCTTCATCACATCCATTTCCGATGCCAACCGCGCCACAACATCTGCTTCCCGATCCATCTTTCTCTTACGGCTTCTGTAACCGTACGGGTCATCGTTCTGGGGGAACCCTATTTTCCACGGAATGTGCCCCATGCCTCGTACACGTCCTCCGTGTTCAGGATTCCCGAGGGCTTTTGTCAGCGCGTCGTTCTCTCTGTTGAACTTGATCTTCCCCTCTTGAGCATCCCTCATTGCGTCAATAAGGGCTTGGGTGGGTTTAATTAATTTGCCTCGGTAAACACACTCCCCTGTCTCCGGGTTCAGCGTTCCCCCATGCCCGTACCACCAGCTTTTGGCCCTTGGGTCCCATCCCTTCGTACCTGGACGGATTCCTCGCGCCCTCAGCTCGTTCTCCATCTTCTCCAACCTAGGCACCCAAATGCGATACCCTCCTGGCCCCATAATATGATTGTACTCCTTCTTAGCCGCATTTTCCTTATTTTTTTCGATATTTGAATGAACTGCTCCGATTTCTTTTGCTTCACAAATTCTGGCCAATCATGTTTCAGTTTCTCATATTGTCCTTTGAAATCCGGAGTCTTGTTCTGCTTGACAAAGTCATGGGCTAGATTTTGCTTGAATTTCCGGAATGCGTCGGCCATCTTATGAAGAGCGAACTGTTTGACTAGCCTCCTCCTCTCCTTGTTTTCCTCAATCTTGTTACCCTCCTCATCGAATTTGTTGTATTCCGGAGGTAGAACGAAATGTTTCATAAGCTTCTTGAAGCAATCTTTTTTTGTTCTCTTATCGACAAAAGTGAAACCAGCAATTCGTGCCTTCTTTGGCTTATTCCACTCCTGGACGGTGATCGAGACGTTGTCTCTAACAACGGCTCCGCATTGGCTGACAAACTTGGTGGCGCTCTTGCGGGGCTCCAGCGGCCTGCCGGTTGCACTGTCGACAACCTCGATGGTGCATGTTTCTCCTTGTTTCATCGTCTTGGTTGCGCCACGCTTTGACGACGTACTCGATTGTTTCGACGATCCGGCCGAGGGCTAAAATAAGAAAGAGAGTCGCGTGCGTTAGTACACACATATTTATTCAAATCAGTTAGTTTGTATCACCAGAGGCTCAATGTATATATATACCTCGGCGCCGGAGGTGGTTGCTACTTCCATTTGAAGATCGTCGTTTATCGACGTTTGTTCGGCATCATCTTGCTGACGGCGCCCTTCATCTTCACCGTCAAGGTTCAGATAAGAAGAGATATCATCTTCTTGATCTTGTCCGGTCGGCACATATAGAATATAGCCGTTTATGATGCCGAACATATGTGCTTCACCGTCCGGATCATAGTTGTCCATAATCGGGTCAGCTCTATCGTCCGCCATTATGTCAGTCCTGAAAACATGTAGTAAAAACAAATTAATTAAGTGAAGAAGGGGGGCGGTGGCGGTGGCGGTGGCGAAAGGGCGGTGGCAAAAGGAGGGGGCGAGGAAGGGGTGGGAGAGGGTGTCGCGGTAGAGCGCGAGACGGGGCGGCAGACGACTACTTGGCCTCCCTTGTCCTATTTTTCTGGCTCCGCCACTGACCCTATCTCTAGGAATGTATGCTTCCACTAACACACACGAGCATCAATGTTAAGTTTAGAACTTAAATTCTGATGGGTTAGGATATCACTGTATTCCTAACAAAGCTCCAAACTTGCAAGGTAAACATCTTATATTTGTGAACAGAGGGATTATTTCACTTGTTGCAAATATGGTATAAACTTAACCGAACACGAGAGCTCGTACACACGTTATATATAACAAAAAGATCTCAAGTATCCGGCCTTCATCGTCGTGAGACATATAACCATCATTATATATAAAAAAGACCCGGATTTCTATAGTACTTCCTCCGTTTCTAAATACAAGTCATTTTAAAGGTTTCATTAAAAAACTACATATGGATGTGCATAGACATACTTTAGAACGTAGATTCACTCATTTTGCTTCGTATATACTCATCTAATGAAATCTATAAAAAAAACTTATATTTAGGAACGGAGGGAGTAATACTAAGTGAATCAAGTATCCAACTTTTAAAGGAAAACTATTATTGACGGTGCAAGATTCATAGTGCAATTCTTCAATCCTTCTCGTGTTGCACTTGCACATAGGTTAACCGGGGCATAATTCTAACTTATATTGACAACGGATGATGGGCTCCCGGGGCATGCATGTGAATCGGACAAGAGACGGCCGGCGGCGTTGAGGGCGGGCGAGGGAGGCCGGTGATAGCGGCCGGCGGCGCCGTACGTGGGCGAGACGGGGCGGCGTCGAGGGCGAGGGGCGACGGCGGGCGGCGTCGAGGGCGAGGGCGACGGCGGGCGGCGAGGGCGGCGTCGAGGGCGAGGGCGACGGCGGGCGGCGAGGGCGACGGCGGGCGGCGAGGGCGACGGCGGGCGGCGTCGAGGGCGAGGGCGACGGCGGCAGGCCTTCGGCGCGGCAGAGATCGGAGAAGACGAGATGGAGTCGACGGTTCGGGCGTTGTATTTATAGCCCCCCCCCCCCCCCCCACCTTTAGTCGCGGTTGGGGAGGCGACCCGCGACTAAAGGGTACCCTTTAGTCGCGGGTCGCCTCCCCAACCGCGACTAAAGGGTTTTTGGCGGGTTTTTCGTTCCCGCGCGCAACGACCTTTAGTCGCGGTTGGCCAGGCCAACCGCGACTAAAGGTATTTTTCAGAATACTTTTCTTTTTCAATATCTTAAAAATACAAATAATATATCAAAAAATTCAGAAAAATAAAACTAATTCAATTCAATATGTTAAAAACACAAAAATTATATCAAAAAATTCAGAAAAATAAAACTAATTCAATTCAAAATGTTAAAAATACAAATAATATATCAAAAAATTAAGAAAAATAAAACTAATTCAATTCAAAATGTTAAAAATACAAATAATATATCAAAAAATTCAGAAAAATAAAACTAATTCAATTCAAAATCTTAAAAATACAAATAATATATCAAAAAATTAAGAAAAATAAAACTAATAATAATATATCAAATAATATATCAATTCACATGATCCATTCAACAAAGTTTGGTACAATAAATTATTACACATCATTTCTTCCCTTGTGTCCCTGCTTGCTTACGATTGTGCCGTATCCATGGAGCATCCTCATCATTTAACTTAATGCTTGGGTCAGTGTTCACTTTGAAGGGCGGAATTTCAGCAAACATATTATAATCTTCTGACATGTCTGTCTTGTCCTCCACTCCCACGATGTTTCTTTTCCCTGAAAGAACAATGTGGCGCTTTGGATCATCGCATGATGTACTGATCGTTTTCTTATCTTTCCGTTTCCTCGGTTTGCTACTCATGTCCTTCACATAGAAAACCTGAGCGACATCTTTCGCTAGGACGAATGGTTCGTCAAGGTAACCAAGATTGTTGAAATCCACCATTGTCATTCCGTATTGCTGGTCCACCTTTACCCCACCTCCTGTTAGCTTGAACCATTTGCACCGGAACAAAGGGACCTTAAAGGAGGGTCCATAGTCAAGTTCCCATATCTCCTCTATGTAACCATAATATGTGACCTTTTGCCCATTCTCGGTTGCTGCATCAAAGCGGACACCACTGTTTTGGTTGGTGCTCTTTTTATCTTGGGCGATCGTGTAAAATGTATTCCCATTTATGTCGTACCCTTGGAAAGTCGTTATAGTCGAAGATGGTGTCTTGGCCAACATGTACAGCTGATCTACAACATCATTGTCATTCATTAAATGTTTTCTCAACCAACTGCCGAAAGTCTCCATGTGGGCCTTCCTAATCCAGGATTCAGGCTTCCCCGGGTTGTCCGAGCGTAAAATATTCTTGTGTTTCTCAAAGTACGGAGCCACCAAGCTGGAATTGTTCAGTACAGTGTGGTGTGCTTCAGTCAGAGAATGGCCGTCCATACATATCGTTGATTTCCTTCCGATCGTGCCTTTTCCACTTAGTCTCCCCTCGTGCCGCGATCGAGGAAGACCAATCGGCTTAAGGTCAGGAACAAAGTCAACACAAAACTCAATTACCTCCTCATTTCCATAGCCCTTGGCGATGCTTCCTTCTGGCCTAGCACGGTTACGAACATATTTCTTTAATACTCCCATGAACCTCTCGAAGGGGAACATATTGTGTAGAAATACAGGACCGAGAATGAAAATCTCTTCAACTAGGTGAACCAAGAGGTGCGTCATAATATTGAAGAAGGATGGCGGGAACACCAACTCGAAACTGACAAGACATTGGATCACATCGTTCTGTAACTGTGGTAGAACTTCTGGATTGATTACCTTCTGAGAGATTGCATTGAGGAATGCACATAGCTTCACAATGGCTACTCGAACATTTTCCGGCAGGAGCCCCCTCAAAGCAATCGGAAACAATTGCGTCATAATCACGTGGCAGTCGTGAGACTTCAGGTTTTGGAACTTTTCTCCGCCATGTTTATTATTCCCTTTATATTGGACGAGAATCCAGACGGGACCTTCATACTGCTCAGGCATTCAAAAAAGATGACCTTCTCTTCTTTGGTCAGAGCGTAGCTGGCACGACCTTGAAACCATTCCGGATGCCGGTCATCAGGGTCTTTCAAACGTTGCTGGTCCTGCCGTGCTTCCTTTGTATCATTTGTCTTCCCATACACGCCCAAGAAGCTTAGGAGGTTCACGCAAATATTCTTCGTAACGTGCATCACGTCGATTGCAGAGCGGACTTCTAGGACTTTCCAATATTCTAGCTCCCAGAATATAGATTTCTTCTTTCACATGGCTGCGTGCCCGTCAGCTCCCTTCGGAACTGATTGTCCCCTAGGACCCTTTCCAAAGATGACTTTCAAATCCTTGACCATATCAAATACCTCAGCACCAGTGCGTTCCGCAGGCTTCGGCCGGTGATCTGCCTTGCCGTTGTAATGCTTGCCTTTCTTTCTTACTGGATGAATTTTCGGAAGAAATCGACGATGCCCAAGGTACACGTTCTTCTTACAATTTGGCAAATGTACACTTTCAGTCTCATGTAAGCAGTGCGTGCATGCATTGTATCCCTTATTTGACAGTCCCGAAAGGTTACTAAGAGCAGGCCAATCGTTGATGGTTACGAAAAGCAACGCTCGTAGGTCAAATTCCTCTTCTTTGTGCTCATCCCACACACGGACACCAGGTCTGCCCCACAGCTGTAAAAGTTCATCAACTAATGGCCTTAGGTACACATCGATGTCGTTGCCGGGTTGCTTCGGACCTTGGATGAGCACTGGCATCATAATGAACTTCCGCTTCATGCACAACCAAGGAGGAAGGTTGTTGATGCATAGAGTCACGGGCCAGGTGCTATGGCTGGAGCTCTGCTCGCCAAAAGGATTCATGCCATATGTACTTAGACCAAATCTTATGTTCCTTGCGTCAGCTGCAAAATCTTTGAACTCTCTGTCGATCTTTCTCCATTGCGTTCCATCTGCGGTGTGTCTCAACTCCCCGTCCGACTTACGGTCCTCTTTGTGCCATCGCAACAACTTGGCATGCTCTTTGTTCCTGAACAGACGTTTCAACCGTGGTATTATAGGAGCATACCACATCACCTTGGCGGGAACCCTCTTCCTGGGTTTCTCGCCCTCAACATCGTCACCAGGGTCATCGCCTCTGATCTTATAACGCAATGCAGTGCATACCGGGCATTCATTCAAATTCTCGTATTCACCGCGGTAGAGGATGCAGTCGTTGATGCATGCATGTATCTTCAGAACCTCTAAACCTAGAGGGCAGACAACCTTCTTTGCTTCGTACGTACTGGCGGGCAACTCGTTATTCTTTGGAAACATATTCTTCAACATTTTCAGCAAGTTTTCAAATGCCGAGTCAGCTACACCTGCCTGTGCCTTCCATTTCAGCAAATCCAGTGTGCAGCCCAGCTTTTTCAGACCATCATCGCATCCGGGGTACAACGACTTTCTGTGATCCTCTAACATGCGATCCAAATTCTCCCTCTCCTTTTCAGTTTCGCAGCGTCTCCTTCACCTTCACCTTCACCTTCCCCTTCACCTTCACCTTCAGCATCACGTGCCTCTTCTTCACCTTCACCTTCCCCTTCACCTTCCCCTTCACCTTCAGCATCCTCCATGAAAGTATCACCGAAATGAGCAAGATAGCTTTCATCGATGAAATCATCCCCTTCTTCATCTTCTTCCATTATAACCCCTCTTTCTCCATGCTTGGTCCAACAATTATAGCTTGGCATGAAACCGTGCCGAAGCAGGTGCAGGTGAACTTCTCTTGAGGAAGAGTAACCCTTCTGATTCTTACAGTCAACACATGGACAGATAACAAAACCCTTCTGCTTGTTCGCATTAGCCACTACGAGGAAATCTTTCAAACCCGTCCGTACATCCATTGCCGATTCATCTGCATTATTATAATATAAAATATATAATTAACCATCATGCATTTGTTAAACTAACTAGCTATAAACAATAGAAATTAAACAATGAACAACACACATGCATATTTTATCAATGACACACATGCATGAAAGGTTCAAGTTGCTAACCGCGATCGAGGAGGAAAAAATAAATGAGGAAAGTGTGGCTCCAACACTTCATATCATGTTTGTTTCACGCTCTTTGGGCATTTCATCAAACACCTTGTGTGCATAAGAGGAACCAAAAGCAAACCTACACCCCCTTGTGAAGCTTGTGAAGAGAAGTGGCACCCAATGGCTAAGTGAGTGTGCTGAACTGGTATATATAGGGGATGAGATTTAGTCGCGGTTGGCGTGGCCAACCGCGACTAAAGACCTTTAGTCGCGGTTGGCCTGGCCAACCGCGACTAAAGCCCCTCACGTGCACCAGCTGGCCACCGAGCGCCCTGGGCCCAGGATTTTGGTCGCGGTTCGTCTTCCGAACCGCGACTAAAGAATTCATTAGTCGCGGTTCCTACAGTTTCGCGACTTATGGGGCTGGACGGAAGAATTCATTACTCTATTTTACTTAATACTCTAGATGCATGCTGGATAACTATCCGCTTTTCTGTGAGTTGCCCACCATATCTATTTTTCATGAGAGATGCCATTAAGTAAAGCTATGGCCACCGAGCCTATTCACAACATATTGATAAAACCTTCAGTGCCTTGTTGTTATTTACTTGTTTTATTTCATCTTGTTATCTGCAATTATCTACACATCTCACTTGCTTGCAAATAACAAGACAAGAGGATTGACAACCCTCTTGCCCGTGTTGGGTGCAAGTTGTTTGTTCTTTTGTGTGCAGTCGCTGAAGATGATTGTGATTGATATTCCTATTGGTTCGATAAACCTTGTTTATATAAGTGAGGGAAATACTTACCCACATTGTATTACGATAACCCGTTCCTCTTTAAGGAAAACCCAACGCAGATCACAAGAATCAAGGAGCCCCGGCCTGCCGCAACCCCTTTAGTCCCGGTCGGTATCACCAACCGGGGCTAAAGGTCCCATTGGAACTGGGACTAAAGATGGCCGTGCCCCCCGTCCGCTCCTAGCCGTTGGAACACAGACTAATGCTCACATTAGTCCTAGGCCCAAACCCAGTCCCGGGCCCAAACCCGACTGAGACTAAATCTCCGGACGAAAGGTATGTTTTCCACTAGTGTTATGTACCGCCGCGCGTCCCCCTTATTATATTGGCTAGGAGGTGCTATGTGTGCAGGTTTGATTACACGGAACACGTGCGAGCAGTCCGTCGTGCATGCTCAGAGGGACGCGTACGAGCAGTCCGCCGCACAGGCTCAAAGGGACGCGTGCGAGCAGTCCGCCACCCACCGCAACTGACTCACTTGGAATCGAGCTCTTTGACTTCCACCCACAGCCCGCCCCGCTTCCAGGTTCTTCAACAATGCTCCACCTTATCCTCCAGCTGCCGCCGAGGATCGCCTCCTTTTCCGATGGAGGACAAGGCAGCCAACAAGCGGGGCAGGTCGTGGCTGATCCACAAGAGGATCCGACGAGCGTGGACTTCATCAGCAGTACCTATGTTATTGTTCTGTAGGCACAACATTGATGTTGTGCAGACAGAGCAAAGCAAAGTACACATAGACTAACTACGAAAACTGTCGGTGATGATTTCATCAATCGTTGACAATTGTATACCAACAAGCGTTTCTTCAAAAAAAAAAACCAGGTAATTAGCATCAATCATTTGTATTATTTGTGGTATTTCTGGTGTTCGCACATGATTTTGATTACACATGTTACTGTATATCTCACATATATTGTTATGCTGAATCATTTGTGTTCTGCTATACAATTGCAAATAGTATATGATAGTGAATTGTGTGCCCTCTATCGCACAGTTCTTGATCTTTGTAACCGTTCGTGTTATTTTAGCTAATCGCAAACAGTTGGTATGGATGAAATGTATGGCACAAATCGCACACGTAAATATTTTTTGAATTGTATTTGATGGGTCCTCTATCGCATACAGTTTGCGTTATTGACGATGAAGCTTGAACTATACAGTCTACGATTCATGCATCGTACACAGTTTCGTCGAAGGGTTTCTAATTGATGTGTCGTTTTTAGACCATTCTGCTGTAGCGATAGGTGTTGTAATGATGTTCTTTGCAGGAACCCGGACAAGTTCAGATCAAAATTAAGGCTATGAAGTATACTTTTATTTTCTTGCGTCAGGGCACGGTAGAGTATTAAGCAATTGTACAATCACACTGATCTAGGCACTGAGTGCACATGGTGCAATGTTACCTTCATTCATGTGATTACATACATGGATGTATGCACATGGATCAAAACTTTCATAATTCATCAAGGAAGTACGGACAGTCATAGTAGGATGTTGTATATGCATCTACTATTTTTTACTGTTGATGGAGCTATGTTCCTCGTCGGTGTCGCCAGCCGGCGAGTTGTTGAACGTTCATGATCATTCGGTGATGATGCCGGTGTTCGTCGGTTGCATCACCTGGATCGATCTATCGTCTTATTAGTCTCCTGCAAGGGTGAACGAGTACACCTTATTTCGAGGCCTGCCTGCTAAACTCAATCCCATTCATTTTAATGAATGAAAAGCAATACTAATTTCAATACTATTGGTGCTACTGCATAAAAAACCAACACTAATCTCAATACCTAGGCACTACACTACGTATATATGAATTCAAACATTGATTTGCCTGTAGGACGAGGCAGCTGTCAAACGAATGTGCTGCACCTTGCCTTAAGCCTGGACGGTTTGGTTCGTATACTTTCGTTCGGACAAAAAGCATCGTACTCTATAGCAACATTGATTTGCATTTGGAGACAGGGAGAACAAATCCGTTGCTAGATTCATTGGATACTAACATGATGCCCAACATCAAGATGCATGCGTACAAGTGGCAGGGCACTCTGGTGCTTGAGCACCAGAAGGGTTTTATAAACTCAACTCATGTAATCTAAGTGAGGCTGACGTGAAATCTTCTTGGCCTCCTCATCAAATAATCAAACACTTCGTAACTCGTAACTTTGGGTCACTTGTTTAACCCATGTCGGGCAACTTGTTGTACTAATAGTTTGTCTTCATCGGGAGGCTACTAGCTGGATGTCCAAATGATGCATGTCCATCTTTTTCGTTTCTCTTTTCTGAAACCTGGTTGTCAGAGCATGCGTGCTCTGCATTGGGAGCCTCGAGCCTCCCTGCACAATGACTTTGTCTTTTTGACTGGAAAAAAGGTCAGGACCCCATTGGTATTTTCAATTCTCATATTTGGTAGTGCTTAATAACTACTCCAACATGCTAACATGTTGTGTTGGTCCACACTTGTGAGCCACCATATGGCTCATCGGAAATGCCGAATAGAAGACGGGCTCCATGGAACCCGTCTTAAAATATCATTTCCCCACAGCCCAAAAACTTTGAAAGAAAATATACATATAAAAATTCATGTATAACACTTTTGAGAAAAGTTTTGTAGCAATATACCTTCAGCTTAGGAAGTGCTTAGTAAAATAAACCTATGTTTGTAAACACCGGTGCTTATTTGGAAAATAATGCCTCTCCCAATGGATCTATGCATTAGCTAGAATATTTCATGACACAACACAACTATAAAAAAAAGAATTATATATATGCATGGATGATGATAAGGGGCAGAGAGTAAATCTAGCTAAATATTTGCCTCTCCCAATATTATCCCTCCAGCTCTTCCATCCATTATCTAAGAAAGCTTCTTTTATCGAACCTATATTACTTCTTTTGTTAGAATCTACAACAGGAGAATAATTTCTTGTGAGGCGCTACCACAAAATTATCATGTATCTATACTTAAATTTGAAAACGTTAAGTAGGTTTGTGTTCTAAAGAAAAAAATATTCAGGTGAACTACACCCTAAATCTATGAAAACAACAAGTGCACATAACTCTATACTCCCCAAACTTTTGTTACCACTTTTTTCTTCTCTGTGTGTTGTTTTATTTCTTAAAAATGTAAGACAAGCCCTGAAATCTATATTCTATCTACATTTCATGTTTTGCTAAGTTCTGTAAGATTTATTGATGGCAGATATTAAATATACCGTCCGTTGTATGTCCTTATTCATAAGTAGTGTCTCTAAAACATGGTAGAGTGTTTTAGAGTATACTTACGGGATAAATAAATAAAGCATACTCATTCAAATGATTCTGGAGGGGCTCACTTAAACATTTTCAAGAAAACATAGAGGAAAATAGCATTAATGTAATGTTGCAAAGTTCATGCATTTGGAGAGCATCTTTGACTGGTGATATGGTTTTTTGTTGTGTTGGGGCTAGTTTTCCACCGAACAAGATGATGGGCGGGGAAAGCCGGATGTCTTCTACTGTAAAACTTTAGTCGATGTCTAGTTCTGATAGTATGGGACGTGGTAGTATTAGAGGGTTATTTCCTGATAAAGCAAAATAACCCAAATCGTAAGCTAATTAAGGTCCCTCGGATATCATTTAGTGGAAAAGAAAGTGATCAAACGATGTAAAACATGCAGTGTGCTTGAAAAAAAACTATGCTTTGAATAAAGCATAATATCTCACGGGTCTAACTCCAAGTCACCGGAGATGTCTCAAGGCTCAAGTGATTCATCAAAGTGACGAGCCTTTAAAATCAGCTATTTAGTGACCAATTGATATAAATTAAAATTTCTATTTTTCCGTACACATGCGGTAAAATATTATTCATTTTTAAAGTTGACGCTTTTGGTTATTACAGCTGATACCTTTTTTCAGCTTTGGTCTAGTTGGCTGGATTATTTTCCTTTATATACTTTGTCGAGCTTAGACTTTATATCATGTCTTTGCCCTTAACATGATTTCTCTTACCGTCTAGCTGGATGTCAATCTAATGAATGGTTATATTTATTTACATGATAAGGCGACACTTCCATTATTTAATTGTGTAGAAAAATAAAATAATTTGACATACTCTATGCTAATTTATTTTTTTGCCCTACCGCTTAAATTTTAAATACTTATTCAGATGTAAGGACAATGCGACCAATACATAATCACATTCTCACATATTTATACTAATTGTTTTCATTTTTTATTAACTGATTTTAACCAAATGGAAAATATATTTTTAATGGATTGATCATAAATCTGAGTAGAGAAAAATATTTTTTATATTCCATTTTCCCCATGAAACTTTCCAAATAAAAACCTAATTTTTGTTGCGAAAAGCATCAGACCTATTATAAACGTTCACCAAAGTACAGATCATCTCGGACATAATAATAATTGTATCGAGATTCCGAGTCCGAACGACCACTACTGGCGACATGATATTAGTGAACACTTCAAATAGATAATTTCTTCTAAAACTAGATTTTGTGTTCTTGTATTATTTTAAAACTGCTTTTGTGATCTGGTGAGTCGTATGGGATCCTTACTACCTCTGTTCTGTCGAAGAGATAATTGTATGATACATATGAATTATTTTAGTCCTACATAATAGCATGTTTGTATGTCCTCTTATCCATAATAGTTTCTTGTATTAATATCTCTCGGATTTGTTTTTTAGTTGATCTCTAGAACTAGTTGGAGTGTATTGGAGTATAGAAGCTCTAAATAAGTTACAAATTCCAAAGGATATAATAATCCTCAAATCCGAGTCATATGTAGCATATTGGTAGTGATCATTTCATATTAAAAATCCATGAGTGGAATGTTGCAGAAAAAATCTATGAGTGGAAATTTATTACTATTGTACTCACAAGGAACATGTACGATGCTGCAACTCAATAGTGTATATATAATCTAATACAAATTCCGCTCCTCCTTAGGGCAATCAACATAGCAAACACTGACAGACGGGAGAGCACAACAATATAGCAGAAACTCCGAGCACACTATGCAGCACAATTAACCTTTGTTTCATATGAGATATTCTATTCCAATGTCCCATATGAGATCTGACAAACACAATCGAATTAAACAAACTTAGAATAGGATAGGTGGATGGTACAAGCATCACCCGAATTCCTCATAAGTTTGCCAGGAAACTATAAACTCCCATATCATTTCCAGATGAAAGATCAAGCCGGCCGGGGCTGTGGCCTGGACCTGGCAAGCGGCGCGCTGACCTTCTCATTGCCAATGCAGGGCTCTTCCTCCACCTCGACCTCGGTGTAGGTGTAGCCGAGGCGAAGGTACTGCTAAAGGATCGCTGTGTCGTCAGCGTGTATCTTCTCCCTAATACCATTGCTGATTGCCACGAGAGACCGGAGATCAAGGGGACTCTTGTATAGTTCTCGACGATCTCCATGGACCTATTCTTCCTGTCCATGCCGGTGGCGATGACTTTCTCCCTCAGCACGATGTTGATGTACTTCTGGCTCACTCTGACCATCCTCTTCCCCTTGCCCGCATCCGCCCTATCGCCCTCCGCCATGCTCTGGCACTCCGAGACTAGGGCCGCTACCGGTACTGCCGCCTCGCGGCCATCGGCTCCGCCGCTTACCATCGATGCATGTTTCTCGGTAGTCTCCATCGCAATCGTGGCGCAAGCTGCTGGTTTGACTTGAGAACACGCGCGTTCTCTCTCGTTTTGTAGATCTGGATGGGACGGATGTGAGCACATGGATCTTTTCTTCTTTGTTTCCGTGCTGTACGGTGGGACGATGGCACACACGTGCAGACCATAGTCAATGATTTCACCTGCTTCATGACCTGGAGAATCAGCACGTGGCGGCTGGCTATCTGACGAACGAGCGTGCTTGGTGTATTTATCCTGATTACATCAGCATGTTAATCTTGTATAGCTCGATGGGTGTTGTGAGCGAAGTATGGTACTTCATCCTTGTGCAACACGCACCTGCCCCGTCCTTTCCTGCTCACCCAATTGCCTCACGGTGCACGAAGTAGGTTGATCATGTACGAGGGCACATTAAGTTTTAAATTTTAGTCTTCATATCTTACGATCGGTCCCTCGTATCCAAGGTTTTGGATACCACCCGAGAAAACCAGCTACCAGGCGCATACCGAGCTTCTCTCTGCCCCGAGTATATGGTCCTTTCGAGCAAAATAATTCGGCCATTTTTCGCCCGGCCCAACGAGAGACAGAGAAACCACGCCATATATCGCTACTATACAGCCAAGCACGAACTATAGAAACTGAAAACATTTGGTCTCTCCCCAAATCCGTTTCCCGCAAAAAGTTGGTGACGGCCAGCTCAGCTGAAGTGAGGTGCCTCCTTGTCCAGTTGCAGTGCAGCCGTGCTCTTACCGCTCCATGGCCTCCACTTAGGGCAGTGGGGCGCTCTATGTCATGGTGGCTATTGGAAAGGCAAGGCGGAGAGGTGGGGCGATGGCGAGTAGCGAGTAGCGAACAGTAGGGATGGCGGTCGTCGCCAGCCTCCATGGCGCAGGTCATGCGCCTATCATCGTCGAGCAGGGCAAAGGTGATGTTTTTGTTGATGGCCTACCAAGCAAATCTGGAGGCAGAGGTCAGGGCAGCGGCATTGCGATCATCCTTGACGACCGTTCATCAGGAGGAGGATAAGCCATGGGATTCATGGACGGCATCAACTGGAACGGGCTTGTCACCAGTGTGGCCGTCAAGGTTGCATATGCAGAAGCCCGGAGCTTACATTGTTGATTCTAACACCAAATACATGTTATTTCTTCAGTTCAAGATTTTTTTTGTTCGACCAATTCTATTTGGTATATTTCTTCCGTTCGTAAAATACTGGAATTCTGAAACATATAAAAATGCATTTGTTCAGATCTAGCACCCACCACCATCAAAAGAAAGAACATTAGCAGGAGAAATGCTGCATAATTCACCCTCCCTATGCAATTGTTAGGCCACTGTTGAATGTAGTAAATAATCTATCAGTTTTCCAAGAGATTTGGAACTCAACTACGCTTAGTTTTTTTTTTTTGAAAAGGAGGAACTTAGCCCCCGGCCTCTGCATCAATCGATGCATGAGCTATGCTTAGTTATATAGTTGTTACTACCCTGCTTCAAACATTAAGCTATTCACTTTATTAAACGTTTTATGTGTCTGTTATTATAATAAGGAAGTTCATAGGTTGCCAATAACCCATGGTGATTATCAGTTTGTCACTAAAAATGGTCAAATTGACAGATTCTGTACGGACGCCCCCAATTGATAGTAGAATATTTTTGTGATGATTATATCAAACAATAGGAGTAGCCATACAAAATGATATATTGTTTGAAGGAGGGGCAAAATAAATGACGCCCCTTTTTAATCTATGGATCCCTATCCAATCGGCATTCATTTTGCTTTGAATCATATGTTATCAAGATTACATGCAAAATCACTACATATGATTTTGTATTTTTATTTAAGGAAATGCAAAAGATATAACAAATATATGGTCTTATGGGAAATCATTGGAAGTAAATACATTTTCTTGTGGATATTGTGGGACTGTTAAACTTGGTGGGGGTTTAACCTGATTCAAGCAGCACTTAGCTGGACTGGGGCCTAAGTGTTACTTTTGCTTGAGTGCGCCTCATCATGTAGTTTTTGTTTTTTGGAAAGACATTCCAGAGGGAATTGATAGGAGGATGAAGCAAAGAAGGAAAGAAAAGAGTAGTAGATGAGGTCAAACATCTGAACAATCCAAGTGCATCAATACATATTGATTGTGAACATGAGGACAATGAGTACTACGGCAAACCCTACAAAATTCTTTATGTGAAGGTCATGGGAGAACCAATGGTGTTAGAGGCATCAGCTCATGGTATCAAAGACTTCTTCGACGTTGATTTGGCATATAGCAAGACTACGTCGTAGCATTAACAATGCAGAATATTAAGCAATGATTGGGAAGGCCTTGGGCCAAATAGTTTCATGTTAATGTCATCCCTGGGCACAAAGCCAATTCTCCATACTTTGTAGGAGCCATGAAATTGACTCAAGACCTTGGCAGATGGGTGCCTACCCCTAAACGGATGAATATTGATGGACTTTATTTGAATTCCAACTATAAAGACTTGCAATTGTATGTGGCCAAGTTCAAAGATGATTGGCCAACATATGGTGTTACTATCATGTCAGATTCGTGGATCAGCCCTTCTCATTTCAATGTTATAAACTTCAAGGGTTTCTCCAATGGGTGTATGTATTTACACAATGTGTTAAAGACACTGGACACATGCAAAATTCTAAGTTTGTGTATGAGTACATCAAATAATTGAGTAAAGAGATAGGGCAAGAACATGTTTGTCCAGCTTGTGACTCAAGAAAAATGTCCTCCTTGGTAATCCAAATCTTCCTCGTATCAAATTTCATAGTTAAACTTTAAGCTTTTTTTTACCAAAGTTATGATTGTGTCGGTCGCTCGTAATAAGATTCAAAGGTTGAGGCTTCACATAATTTTACAAAAATCCTCAAAATGTATTGAAAATGGGTCTTATATGAAAGACCTCATCACGAGAAACACGAATATCAAAACAAAAATTATTTTGTACTTTTCATTCAAAAGATATGAACGATTGAAAATCAGAAGCCAAAAGAAAAAAGCATGCATGAGAAACTCGGTCCCACATATGAAAAACCAGAAGCCAACAGAAAAATCAAAAGCTACTAATGGTTTGAAATAAGAATGTGATAGCCTTTTGGGTGAAAAGTGAACCTTATCAGTGCAACATTCATTTGAAATATTTCTTTACTACTACTGTCGGATTATCGCTTTACATGTAAAAGTAAATTTGCACATATGGTTGTAATATGTTACACATGCACGCTCACTAGTTTTATGAAAACCTACAATTCTGATCACATTGGTGCTAAGATTTACATTCATACTTCTTCGTTTCACATGTTGTAGGTATAACTTTGTATTGTGGGGTTGTATTATGGCCTTGACTATGCATTTCAAGCAGCAACACTATGTTAGTAGTTCCCAAGACCTTTATTTATTTATTTTCCTATTTTTGGTAATTGAATTCATAAATTTTGGTTAAGTAAACATGCATTCTTACGAAAAACAAATAACATAAATGTTTGCCCCAGCCATGTAGAATTCATGGATATGCCACTAGCCACCATGCTAGACGTCAGAAAACTGCAATGTCGCGTGAAAGCAAGTTTACTATCCATTTCTTAGCATTTTACATTACCGAATTCTTCACTACACATACATGGTTGTTGTTTGCACAAACAGAGCACAAACTCTCTTTCACATATCACAATTCATAACCGGTAGTGAGAAAGAGCAGTTTTCGCATCTAACCCAATGGAGTAGTAATGTTTGATATAATCACTAGCGAGGGTTTCCCTATATAATGGCTGGTTCTCATCAGATAACAACTCCTTAATTGGACTGTAAATCCTCGACGAGGTTGGATCGATATGTGTGCCGAAGAAGTACGCGATGGAGACTCGTGGAGCAACGTCCTTTGCCAATACCCTATGTTCCACGCTCCTAAACCCATCATTGGAGATCAACTGAAATTTTTTATAAAAGAAATAATTAATTATCAACACAAGCCCTTGTGTGGAACAAAACAAATAATTAAGGTGGTTGACGATGATTCAAATACCTGTAAGAGATCACCGATGTTAACAATGAATGCCCCGGGCGTTGGGGTGACGTCTACCCATTGATCGTCGTTGAAGATCTGGAGGCCGCCAATTTCGTCTTGGAGAAGTATGGTAAGGAAGCCGCCGTCTGAATGTCGGCTTGTCCCGATGGCGAGTTCAGGCTGCGGGCAGGGAGGGTAATAGTGGCATAGTAAGACCTTTCCTTGGTTGCACTCGATATCTGCGAGGTGGCTCGGTTTGAGCCCAAGAGCTTCCGAAAGCAGTTCGAACAAAGTGTTTCCCAAATTCTTCACTTGGTGGGCATAGTCAAATAACACATCGCTGCAAATCGACAATTGAGTGTTGAGTTGTTTACTTTATAATTTCAAAAAAGAAAACAGCCAAAAGATGTCCTATAGAAAGTAATTTAACTGCAGAATTTAGCTCAAATCAATTATTTAATAACCAAGCATGACCTCACACAAATAATACATACTCATAAATTATAAAAAGAACACGGGCCCTAGCTTTAGCTCGTGCCAATCATAAAACCAAGCTAGGAGGAAGTACCGTGAGATACAGCCAGAGACTTTTTTTTACATTACTGTAGTGTATAAAAACGTCTTCCTATGTCAAGATTGCACATATGGTTTCCCGTGTTACAAAATTTCAACATTGGTTTTTCTCAATGTTTTAGCGGGCTACGGCAAATAGCGGCGAGCCTCTAAATCAGCTATAGCGGAGCTATAGCGGGCTATAGCGGCATATTTGTACATGATACCATTTAGCGGCACGCTGCTGAAAAGGCTATAGCGAGGCTATAGCGGGCTATTTAAAACTATGGTTTTTTTCCTTCATGACAGTTTTTTTTCTGAAAGGGGGACCTCAATCAAACGAGGTTATATCAAAAATATTATTTAAACAGTTTGTAAAACAAAAACCACGCCCAGCTCTAGCTCGTGACAATTTAAAAACGAGGCAGTTGACAGAGCAGTGCTATAAGCTTGAAAAATCTGGTTTTTGCCAGAGCACACTCACCGGCAGTTGTCCGGCAAGTCACCGGCATCAGGCGGGGTGGGCGCCATGCGGAGGTAGAGCGTGTCGCGCCAGTTGGCCACGGGCGACTGATACAAGTCGAAGTTGCAGTGGTACTTGACCGCCCTCGCCGGCTCACGCGAGTAGAGCCTTGCCTTGTCGCTGCCCTCGCCACCATCGGCCTCATGGAATGCCCGCACCGCGTCCATCGCCATGGCCATCGCAGCCTCCGGCACGCCGTGTCCGATCACCTTGAAGAACCCCCACTCTGCCGCGGCCTGCCGGATGGCAGCCACCACGGCCGCGTGGTCACCGCACCGGAGGTCGATTATCGGGATGGCTGCCGGTTCTTGGCCGGCCCGGACCGGGACGGTGGCGTCCTGCGGTGGCTGGTGGTGCTGGTCGGGGACGCGGAAGATGCGCGGGACGTGGGTTACGCCCGAGGCGACGAGGCCACGCACGCCGGCGTAGGTGTCGTCCAGCGCGCGGAGCTCGGCCGTTCGGTCATAGGCCGCCGGAGAGGACTCATAGGAGGCGGCCGACATGGTTAGTGGCGGTGTAGGTACGTGATCGTGCTCAAAAAGAGGTACGTGATCGTGGATGGTTGGTGGCGTGAGTGTGAGTGTGATCGGCATGGCTGCTCGAGTGCTCTTATATACTATCTTCTAGCTGCAGAGTGCGGCGACAGCGACGGGGAAGAAGAAGGAAGGCCAAAAACGTGGGTGGCTCCAGAACTCAATGGCACCGGTCGACGGGCGCACGAGCCTTCATGGCGCGGCGACTCGGCCTTGCGTAGCACAAGCACGGACACACGGCCAGGAAACGATCTCTTCCGCGCTACTAGCGTATGTGTAAGAATATAGTATTACTTATTTGTGTGTCCCATCTAATTTACCGGAATAATTCAGATTTTAAGTTAGCTACTAGCTAGCGTGATGATGACTAGGCATGAATGAGTTTGAATTATGATTTTTTGGGGGGCATGTATTTAATTTTCTAAAGTAGAGCTACAACAAACTAAATCATCATAACTTATTTTTTTTTTCAAAAAAAGTTGCTTAGTACCGCACATATCATATGTGATGATATGAGTAGGTATGAATATATGTATAGAAGTGCAACGTAAAAAAAAAATTGGTTCATGCATGCAAACATCATGTGTGTAAAAGAAAAGATGGCGGCTAATTTTTTTGACCTCATGTGATTAACAGTTAACTAAGGAGGGTTAGCCGGATGGAGTCACATCTCACATGTAGAACGTGCATGGTAGTTTGCACACGTGCTAGTGGACAGCTGCCTACCACTTGCATGGTTCGGCCAATCGCCTTGCACGTGGAAAAGGCGCCCTTTACTAGCTTTTGCATGCAGTCGTGTGCAAGCACATTTGTTGATCATCTACTACTCTTTAAGGTAACACGGAATGTGTTGAGTATATTAAAGAAAGTGATTAAGGTGAGGGCATATAGAAATGCACATAAACATAAGAGTTTTTGTATATACATATGGGAGTACAGTTTTGATCATCGAGAGAACATCCGTAGATCTTGTCATGTTTAGTTGTCCCATATTGGCCGTTGTGTCGACCGTGATGAAATGTAAATAGTTTTATAATTGTCTTTTATTTTTGTTGCAAAATAGATTTGTGAATTCGTGTTCACATCAGATTCACCTGTCTTAATGCTTCATCATTCATGTTTGCTTCCGGGTGATTTCTTTGCAAAGCAAAAAGAAGATTATACAGAAAAATCATTTTATTTGCACTAGATAATAATATTTAGTTGGAAGCAATTTTATAGTCGATGGAAGCAAGAGATTGAAGCTTTCGAAACATGTTGAAATATTTATGCTAATTGATGTAAAGCAATTACTATTTCCAAATGATAACATACACACGTGTGGCATGTTTGCACTTCGTTCATACGCATCGATCCATGTTGATTCTGTTTTTCACGGATCTTGACAACATTTAATGACTTTTGTGTGTCACGTAGGCATCATCGTGTGTGTGGGCGTTGGAAAGTTCGTCCACACGACCCGCAGTGTGCGGTTGCCAGCTGCGTTGTGTGGGCGAACAAGTTTCCGCCCACACTGTCAACACCTAGTCAGCGCATGTGGGTGAACTGCTCTTCGTCCACACGACGCTCGTACATTGCTAGATGGCAACTGCAGTTGTGGGTACGTGACAACTAGGTGAACACATATGGTAACTTTGATCCGTTGCTAGATGACAACTGCAGTTGCGCGTACGTGATAACTAGGTATGGTCGGACTACACGTGGCAACTAGTTAATCACACATGGCAACTATTATTTGACCACATAGGACAAGTAGTTAATCACATGCGGCAACTATGGTTAATTAGACATGACAAGTACAATTTACCAAAACAGAGAAGTTAAAATGCTTTTACAACTACATTCACTAGTGGAAAACGGGGCTTTAGTCCCGGTTTCAAAGGGCCTTTAGTCCCGGTTGTGCAACCGGGACTAAGCCTTCGGGGCTAAAGGCCCCACCTTTTAGTTCCGGTCGTGCTGCAAACCGGGAATAAAGGGGGTCCACATGGCCATTTTGAGGCGCCCAGGCAGGAGGACCTTCAGTCCAGGTTGGTAACACCGACCGGGACTAAAAGGTCGTGTTTCATATCGGGTTTCCCTTTTTATATTTATATTGTATTCTCACGCGGTTACACATATTAATATACAACATTGGTATAAATTATGACAGAACAACATCCAACATCAGTACGAATTCGCAACATCGTATTTTCCTCTAGTTTAACTTGGTCTATTGCATCCATCTATTTTGTACCGGTATATGTCATATAACAACTCATCATCGTCATTCAACATCCAACAACTCATCATCATCTTAATCAACTCCTCATAATTGTAGTTGCTATCATACTAGTTAAAAAGCTCTTCCTCATTCTAGGTAAAATAGCATAAAAATGTAAACTCCTCATCATTCTGGTTGTTATCATACTAACAAGTGACCAAATTATCACAAGGTTGAAACACTAACTATATAATTAAGTATATCAAAAACCATTACAAAACATCATAAAAAGAGAAATGACCAAATTAATACAAGTTCATCATCACATTAAAACCGAAGTACAGTAGTGATCAAATGTTATTATTGAAAAAATAAATACATAAAGTTCATACATTGTTCTCATAGAACAACATACAGCTCTCTAGAGCATCTAATTAAGACATACATTGAAACTAACATACAACATATATATCTCTAGAGCATTTGAAATGAGCTAAACTCGAAGTGAGAGATGAAAGCACTAGTAGAAAACAGGGCATCAGTCCCGGTTCCAGGGGACCTTTAGTCCTGGTTCGGTAAGCGGGACAAAACGATCGAGACTAATGTCGCTCACTTTTATTCCCGGTTGTCTTATCACGTGCGACCAAAGGAGCTCCACGTGGCCGCTGCGGGGCGCCCACGCAGGAGGACCTTTAGTCCCGGTTGGTAACACCGACCTGTTGGAAATATGCCCTAGAGGCAATAATAAATTAGTTATTATTATATTTCTTAGTTCATGATAATCGTTTATTATCCATGCTATAATTGTATTGATTGGAAACACAATACTTGTGTGGATACATAGACAAAACACTGTCCCTAGTAAGCCTCTAGTTGACTAGCTCGTTGATCAAAGATGGTCAAGGTTTCCTGGCCATAGGCAAGTGTTGTCACTTGATAACGGGATCACATCATTAGGAGAATCATGTGATGGACTAGACCCAAACTAATAGACGTAGCATGTTGATCGTGTCATTTTGTTGCTACTGTTTTCTGCGTGTCAAGTATTTGTTCCTATGACCATGAGATCATATAACTCACGGACACCGGAGGAATGCTTTGTGTGTATCAAACGTCACAACGTAACTGGGTGACTATAAAGATGCTCTACAGGTATCTCCGAAGGTGTTCGTTGAGTTAGTATAGATCGAGACTGGGATTTGTCACTCCGTGTGACGGAGAGGTATCTCGGGGCCCACTCGGTAATACAACATCACACACAAGCCTTGCAAGCAATGTAACTTAATGTAAGTTGCGGGATCTTGTATTACGGAACGAGTAAAGAGACTTGCCGGTAAACGAGATTGAAATAGGTATGCGGATACTAACGATCGAATCTCGGGCAAGTAACATACCGAAGGACAAAGGGAATGACATACGGGATTATATGAATCCTTGGCACTGAGGTTCAAACGATAAGATCTTCGTAGAATATGTAGGATCCAATATGGGCATCCAGGTCCCGCTATTGGATATTGACCGAGGAGTCTCTCGGGTCATGTCTACATAGTTCTCGAACCCGCAGGGTCTGCACACTTAAGGTTCGACGTTGTTTTATGCGTATTTGAGTTATATGGTTGGTTACCGAATGTTGTTCGGAGTCCCGGATGAGATCACGGACGTCACGAGGGTTTCCGGAATGGTCCGGAAACGAAGATTGATATATAGGATGACCTCATTTGGTTACCGGAAGGTTTTCGTGCATTACCGGAAAAGTTTCGGGCTTATCGGTAGTGTACCGGGAGTGCCGGGAGGGGTGCCGGGGACCATCGGGAGGGGTGTCACGCCCCAAGGGGTCTCATGGGCTATGGGAAGAGATAAACCAGCTCCTAGTGGGCTGGAATAAGTTCCCACTAAAGCCCATAAGGTTTGAGAAGGAAAAAACACAAGGTGGAAAGAGTTTCCAAGTGGGAAGGTGGAATCCTACTCCAAGTAGGATTGGAGTAGGACTCCTCCACCTCCAATTTCGGCCAAACCTTTAGGTTTTGAGGCTGCCTCCTCCCCTCCCTCCCACCTATATATACGGAGGTTTTAGGGCTGATTTGAGATGACTTTCTCACGGCTGCCCGACCACATACCTCCATAGTTTTTCCTCTAGATCGCGTTTCTGCGGAGCTCGGCGGAGCCCTGCTGAGACGAGATCATCACCAACCTCCGGAGCGCCGTCACGCTGCCGGAGAACTCTTCTACCTCTCCGTCTCTCTTGCTGGATCAAGAAGGCCGAGATCATCGTCGAGCTGTACGTGTGCTGAACGTGGAGGTGCCGTCCGTTCGGTACTAGATCGTGGGACTGATCGCGGGATTGTTCGCGGGGCGGATCGAGGGACGTGAGGACGTTCCACTACATCAACCGCGTTCTCTAACGCTTCTGCTGTGCGATCTACAAGGGTACGTAGATCACTCATCCCCTCTCGTAGATGGACATCACCATGATAGGCCTTCGTGCGCGTAGGAAAATTTTTGTTTCCCATGCGACGTTCCCCAACAGTGGCATCATGAGCTAGGTTCATGCGTAGATGTCTTCTCGAGTAGAACACAAAAGGTTTTGTGGGCGGTGATGTGCGTTTTGCTGCCCTCCTTAGTCTTTTCTTGATTCCGCGGTATTGTTGGATTGAAGCGGCTTGGACCGACATTACTCGTACGCTTACGAGAGACTGGTTTCATCGTTACGAGTAACCCCCTTTGCTCAAAGATGACTAGCAAGTGACGGTTTCTCCAACTTTAGTTGAATCGGATTTGACCGAGGAGGTCCTTGGATGAGGTTAAATAGCAATTCATATATCTCCGTTGTGGTGTTTGCGTAAGTAAGATGCGATCCTACTAGATACCCTTGGTCACCACGTAAAACATGCAACAACAAAATTAGAGGACGTCTAACTTGTTTTTGCAGGGTATGATTGTGATGTGATATGGCCAATGATGTGATGTGATATATTGGATGTATGAGATGATCATGTTGTAATAGAAATATCGACTTGCACGTCGATGGTACGGCAACCGGCAGGAGCCATAGGGTTGTCTTTATACTAACATATGTGCTTGCAGATGCGTTTACTATTTTGCTAGGATGTAGCTTTAGTAGTAATAGCATAAGTAGCACGACAACCCCGATGGCAACACGTTGATGGATGATCATGGTGTGGCGCCGGTGACAAGAAGATCGTGCCGGTGCTTTGGTGATGGAGATCAAGAAGCACGTGATGATGGCCATATCATGTCACTTATGAATTGCATGTGATGTTAATCCTTTTATGCACCTTATTTTGCTTAGAACGACGGTAGCATTATGAGGTGATCTCTCACTAAAATTTCAAGACGAAATTGTGTTCTCCCCGACTGTGCACCGTTGCGACAGTTCTTCGTTTCGAGACACCACGTGATGATCGGGTGTGATAGACTCAACGTTCACATACAACGGGTGCAAAACAGTTGCACACGCGGAACACTCGGGTTAAGCTTGACGAGCCTAGCATGTGCAGACATGGCCTCGGAACACATGAGACCGAAAGGTCGAGCATGAATCGTATAGTTGATATGATTAGCATAGGGATGCTTACCACTGAAACTATTCTCGACTCACGTGATGATCGGACTTGAGATAGCGAATTTGGATCATGTACCACTCAAATGACTAGAGAGATGTACTTTTTGAGTGGGAGTTCTTAAGTAATATGATTAATTGAACTAATTGTCATGAACATAGTCTAATGGTATTTGCGAATTACGATGTAGCTTGCGCTATAGCTCTACTGTTTTTATATGTTCCTAGAGAAAATTTAGTTGAAAATTGATAGTAGCAACCTTTGCAGACTGAGTCTGTAAAACCGAGGATTGTCCTCGTTGCTGCACAGAAGGCTTATGTCCTTAATGCACCACTCGGTGTGCTGCACCTCGAGCGTCGTCTGTGGATGCTGTGAACATCCGACATACACGTTTCTGATGACTACACGATAGTTTAGTACAAAATACTTAATGGCTTAGAAGCAAGGCGCCGAAAACGTTGTAAAAACGTCACGGAACATAAGTGATGTTCCAAAGAGATGAAATTGTGATTTCATGCTTGTGCCCTTGTTAAGAGGTATGAGACCTCCAACAAGATTCTTTGTCCACAAAGTAAAGGAGAAAAGCTCAATCGTTGAGCGTGTGCTCAGATTGTCTGAGTACAACAATCACTTGAATCAAGTGGGAGTTAATCTTCCAGATGAGAAAGTGATGGTTCTCCAAAGTCACTGCCACCAAGCTGTGAGAGATTCGTGATGAACTATAACATATCAAGGATAGATACAATGATCCTTGAGAGATTCGTGATGTTCTGACACTTCGAAAGTAGAAATCAAAAAGGAGCATCAATAGTTGATGGTTAGTAAAACCACTAAGTTTCAAGAAAGGCGAGGGCTAGAAGGGATACTTCGTGAAACGGCAAAACAGTTGCTGCGCTAATGAAGAGACCCAAGACTAAACCCAAACCCGAGACTAAGTGCTTCTGTAATGAGGGGAACAGTCACTGAGGCGGAGCAACTCTAGATACTTGGTAGATAAGAAGGCTGGCAAAAGTCGAGAGAAATATATTTGATATACATAATGTTGATGTGTACTTTACTAGTACTCCTAGTAGCATGAGGGTATTGGATACCGGTTCGGTTGCTAAGTGATTAGTAACACGAAATGAAAGCTACGGCATAAACGGAGACTAGCTAAAGGCGAGGTGACGATACGTGTTGGAAGTGTTTCCAAGGTTGATATGATCAAACGTCGCACGCTCCCTCTACCATCGGGATTGGTGTTAAACCTAAATAATTGTTATTTGGTGCTTGCGTTAAGCATGAACATGATTGGATCGTGTTTATTGCAATACGATTATTCATTTAAAGAGAATAATGGTTACTCTATTTTCTTGAATAATCACCTTCAATGGTTTATTGAATCTCGATCGTAGTGTTACACATGTTCATGATATTGGTGCCAAAAGATACGAGTTGATGATGATAGTACCACTTACTTGTGGCACTGCCGCTTGAGTCGTGTTAGTATAAATTGCATGAAGAGGCTCCATGCTGATGGATCTTTGTACTCACCTGATTTCGAATCACTAGTGACATGCGAATCATACCACATGAGCAAGGCCTTGTTTTCATTGAGATGAAATAAGATAGTAACTTGTTGGAAGTGATACATTTTGATGTATGCAGTCCAATGGGTGCTGAGGCACGCAGTGGATATCATTATGTTCTTACTTCACTAACGATTTGAGTAGATACAGGAGTATTTACTTAATGAATCACAAGTCTAAAATGTTGAAAAGTTCAATTCCGTTTCAGAGTGAAGTTCGTCGTAACAAGAGGATAAACTGTCTACGATATGATCATGGAAATGAATATCTGAGTTACGAGTTTTGGTACACAGTTGAGACAATGTGGACATTGTTTCGCAGTTCATGCCACCTGGAACATCATAGTGTGATGATGTGTCTGAACGTCGTAGCCACGCACTATTTGGTATGGTGCATACTATGATGTCTCTTATAGAATTACCACTATCGTTTATGGGTTATGCATTAGAGACAACCGCACTCACTTTAAATAGGGCACCGCGTATTTCCGTTGAGATGACACAGTATAGACTGAGGTTTAGAGAAATCTAAACTGTCGTTTCTTGAAAGTTTGGGGTTTCGACACTTATGTGAAAAAGTTTCAGTCTGATAAGCTCGAACCCAAAGCGAATAAATGCATCTTCATAGGATATCCAAAACAGTTGGGTACATCTCCTATCTCAGATCCGAAAGCAAAGTGTTTGTTTCTAGAAACGGATCCTTTCTCGAGGAAAGGTTTCTCTCGAAAGAATTGAGTGGGAGGGTAGTAGAACTTGATGAGGTTATTGAACCATCACTTCAACCAGCGTGTAGCAGGGCGCAGGAAGTTGTTCATGTGGCGCCTACACCAATTGAAGTGGAAGCTGATGATGATGATGATCATTGAGCTTGGAATCAAGTTACTACAAACCTCGTAGGTCGACAAGGTCGCGTACTGCTGCAGAGTAGTACGATAACCCTGTCTTGGAGGTCATGTTGTTGAGCAACAGTGAACCTACGAGTTATGGAGAAAGCGATGGTGGGCCCAGATTCCGACAAATGGCTGGAAGCCATGAAATCCGAGAGAGGATCCATGTGTGAAAACAAAGTGTAGACTTTGGAAGAACTACTTGATGGTCATAGGACTATTGAGTAAAAAAAATGGATCTTTAAAAGAACACAGACGATGATGGTGATAAGTCACTATTAAGAAAAGCTCGACTTGTCGCAAAGATGTTTTCGATAAGATCAAACAGTTGACTATGATGAGACTTTCTCACTCGTAGCGATGCTAAAAGTCTGTTAGAATTATGTTAGTTGTTGATGCATTATTTATGAAATATTGCACGTAGGATGTCAAAACATTGTCTTCTCGACGGTTTCCTTGAGCAAACATTGTATGTGATACAACCAGAAGGTTTTGTCGATCCTAAAGATACTAGCAAGTATGCAAGCTCCAGTGATCCTTCAATGGACTGGTGCAAGCATCTCGGAGTTGGAATATACACTTTGATGAGATGATCAAAGATTTTGGGTTTGTACAAGGTTTATGAGAAACTTGTATTTCCAAAGAAGTGAGTGGGAGCACTATAGAATTTCTGATAAGTATATGTGGTTGACATATTGTGGATCAGAAGTAATGTAGAATTTCTGTAAAACATACAAGGTTGTTTGAAAGGAGTTTTCAAAGGAATACCTGGATTGAGCTACTTGAACGTTGAGCATCGAAGATCTATGGAGATAGATCGAAAAGCGCTTAATGGAAGTTTCAACAAGATGCATGCCTTGACAAGTTTTTGAAGGAGTTCAAAATAGATCAGCAAAGAAGGAGTTCTTGGTTGCGTTGTGAGGTGTGAATTTGAGTAAGACTCAAAACTCGACCCCGGCAGAATAAAGAGAATAGACGAAGGTCGTCTTCTATGCCTTAGCCGTAGAATCTAAAGTATGCCATGCTGTGTACCGCACCTGATGTGTGCCTTGACTCAAAGTATGTTGAGAGGTACAGAGAGTGATCCATGATTGAATCACTAGAAGCAGTCAAAATTTATCCTTAGTAACTAATGGACTAAGGAATTTTTCTCGATTATGGAGGTGGTTAAAGAGTTCGTCGTAAAGGGTTACGTCGATGCAAGCTTTGACACTAATCCGAATAACTATGAGTAGTGAAACGGATTCGTATAGTAGAGTAGATATTCTGAGTATTTCCGAATAGCACATAGTAGCAGCATCTATAAGATGACATGAAGATTTGTAAAGAACACACGGATCTGAAAGTTTCAGAACCGTTGACTAAAACCTCTCTCACGAGCAAGACGTGATCAGACCCCAGAACTATATGGGTGTTGGATTCGTTGAAATCACATGGTGATGTGAACTAGATTATTGACTCTAGTGCAAGTGGGAGACTGTTGGAAATATGCCCTAGAGGCAATAATAAATTAGTTATTATTATATTTCTTAGTTCATGATAATCGTTTATTATCCATGCTATAATTGTATTGATTGGAAACACAATACTTGTGTGGATACATAGACAAAACACTGTCCCTAGTAAGCCTCTAGTTGACTAGCTCGTTGATCAAAGATGGTCAAGGTTTCCTGGCCATAGGCAAGTGTTGTCACTTGATAACGGGATCACATCATTAGGAGCATCATGTGATGGACTAGACCCAAACTAATAGACGTAGCATGTTGATCGTGTCATTTTGTTGCTACTGTTTTCTGCGTGTCAAGTATTTGTTCCTATGACCATGAGATCATATAACTCACGGACACCGGAGGAATGCTTTGTGTGTATCAAACGTCACAACGTAACTGGGTGACTATAAAGATGCTCTACAGGTATCTCCGAAGGTGTTCGTTGAGTTAGTATAGATCGAGACTGGGATTTGTCACTCCGTGTGACGGAGAGGTATCTCGGGGCCCACTCGGTAATACAACATCACACACAAGCCTTGCAAGCAATGTAACTTAATGTAAGTTGCGGGATCTTGTATTACGGAACGAGTAAAGAGACTTGCCGGTAAACGAGATTGAAATAGGTATGCGGATACTAACGATCGAATCTCGGGCAAGTAACATACCGAAGGACAAAGGGAATGACATACGGGATTATATGAATCCTTGGCACTGAGGTTCAAACGATAAGATCTTCGTAGAATATGTAGGATCCAATATGGGCATCCAGGTCCCACTATTGGATATTGACCGAGGAGTCTCTCGGGTCATGTCTACATAGTTCTCGAACCCGCAGGGTCTGCACACTTAAGGTTCGACGTTGTTTTATGCGTATTTGAGTTATATGGTTGGTTAAAGAATGTTGTTCGGAGTCCCGGATGAGATCACGGACGTCACGAGGGTTTCCGGAATGGTCCGGAAACGAAGATTGATATATAGGATGACCTCATTTGGTTACCGGAAGGTTTTCGTGCATTACCGGAAAAGTTTCGGGCTTATCGGTAGTGTACCGGGAGTGCCGGGAGGGGTGCCGGGGACCATCGGGAGGGGTGTCACGCCCCAAGGGGTCTCATGGGCTATGGGAAGAGATAAACCAGCTCCTAGTGGGCTGGAATAAGTTCCCACTAAGGCCCATAAGGTTTGAGAAGGAAAAAACACAAGGTGGAAAGAGTTTCCAAGTGGGAAGGTGGAATCCTACTCCAAGTAGGATTGGAGTAGGACTCCTCCACCTCCAATTTCGGCCAAACCTTTAGGTTTTGAGGCTGCCTCCTCCCCTCCCTCCCACCTATATATACGGAGGTTTTAGGGCTGATTTGAGACGACTTTCTCACGGCTGCCCGACCACATACCTCCATAGTTTTTCCTCTAGATCGCGTTTCTGCGGAGCTCGGCGGAGCCCTGCTGAGACGAGATCATCACCAACCTCCGGAGCGCCGTCACGCTGCCGGAGAACTCTTCTACCTCTCCGTCTCTCTTGCTGGATCAAGAAGGCCGAGATCATCGTCGAGCTGTACGTGTGCTGAACGCGGAGGTGCCGTCCGTTCGGTACTAGATCGTGGGACTGATCGCGGGATTGTTCGCGGGGCGGATCGAGGGACGTGAGGACGTTCCACTACATCAACCGCGTTCTCTAACGCTTCTGCTGTGCGATCTACAAGGGTACGTAGATCACTCATCCCCTCTCGTAGATGGACATCACCATGATAGGTCTTCGTGCGCGTAGGAAAATTTTTGTTTCCCATGCGACGTTCCCCAACACGACCGGAACCAAAAGGCGGCCATGCGTCAGTAGTTGTCAGGCTATGGGTTTTTTTAAAGGGGGGTTTAGGCGTTTTGGAGGGTTTTAGGGATTCCATATTGTGTTAGCTAGCAACTACATATAGGGAGAAGTGATCTCTTTTTCTCCATGCTTGGCCGATGGTATCTACTACATAAAGAGAGAACTCGATGCTAGCTAGTAAGCAAATGAAGGAACCATTAATTACACAACATCGTGATCATGAACATATATAGAGAAAATTGACCTCCCGTTGTTCGTGCTTGGTCGAACAACTCGACGCTACTACATATAATACACGATGATGCATATATACAATATATAACAACTCTTGCGATCCCTAACAAGCTAATATCTATCCATCAAAATCGGTAAGGAAATCCTTATAATATTTCCTGTCTGATGGTATGACATGTTCAGCAAAGAATCCCGCCAATTCCTCTTGAATTGCTCGTATGCGATCAGTTGGTAGGAGTTCTTCCCGCTTCCGCTTGATCTAATTTAAAGAAGTGGGTCACTATATATATATGAATGAAACTCACAGTTGATGGTGATAAAATAAAAATGTGAATATTGTTTACGTACATCAAGTTCTTTAAAATATCTGCCGGTCTCACAGGTCGTCTCGTGAATCCACTCGCAAACGAAGTATCCACATAAATTATTTCCGGATTCCTTCCTCAAGCAGTACTTTACGAGAATAGAGTTCAATAAAATTAATAATCAAGCATCATAATGGTATTGAAACTAGAATGAATGAGAGATGCGCGAAACTAGCTAGTACTACTTACTTTAGAGAAGGAAATTCGCAGCTCCTTATTCCATTCACCTTTAGCGGTCTTGGTGAACTTTTTCCAAACCCTGCACGATAAAGAAAATGATTACTTGATATCAGAAAATGAAAGAAAGTTGTCGATATGGTGCGATAATGATCGAACTTATTCCTAGAGCATTTCAGTAATCGGCGCCAACTCTATAGGGTCTTTATGTAACGAGTCCAAGACAAGTACTACTCCCTCATCAAGCCTAATGATTAGCAGAACAAAGTGAAACCTGCGCACGCATAACTCATCAATTACACTTAACCTCGAGTAAGCGAAACAGAATATGCAGAAGACAACTAGTAACACTCATCCGAAGTTCTAAGGAAATAGTATTCCCTTTTGTCATGTTGTCGAAGTAACGCAATTAGCAACAATTTCTCTGTATCAATGGGAGTTTTGCATACTTTATGTGCATTTACGGTATTTGGGTTAATGAACCAAATGACATATATTTGTTCTTTTTTGCATTCGAGGATCTTCAATCTGCATAATATAGTAAGGATAATTACACGAAATAATGAAGGAGCTGAGTAGCAATGGAGGAGATCTACAGCAGCTGCAGCGCCAAGAAGAGGAGGAAAGTGGATCACCATCATCAACAGCATCAGCAGCCGGAGCAGAACCAGATGATCGGGATGGCGGTGGCGGGCATCACCGGCATCATCGACCCAGATGTTCTCGACTGCACCATCTGCTTCGACCCCCTCCGGCCTCCGGTATTCCAGGTCACTCATCCCTCCACCTTCACTTCTCTTTCTTTTATCATCATCCTTGCTCGTTTTCCCAGGTACGAACCATTTGCTGATGGCACCATTGCTCGCCCCATCTGATCCACAGCTTCAGATATAGAAACCGTCATTTCTGAAGAAAAAAATAGTTCGGTATTGTGTATTTGTTGAAATGTGTGTGACATGAGTTGCATATGTTTTGCCGAAATGTCGATTCAATTCCTTTTCGGTGAATTTCGTGGAAACTGGACATGTCCTATGTTTAGGGATGGTCATGTCAAATTTTTGTATGAATTTGTTGCATGCATGCGAACGTGGTTATAATTATTTGGCACCGCGGAGGCAATCATGAAGGTCAATGGAAGGAAAGTGGAAAGAACTACTACATAATCCGCTTTTGCTCATCGTGATCGTCCTTCTCTTGTATGCGACCAGATCATAGATATGTTACATAGATGATGAAACATGAGCGTGACCATGGATAGTTGCATGTATTCAATACTTTTTATAAACCGTATCACTATATCTTTGAGACATGAACGTGTTCGACCATTATTGATGATGATGATATGAGATAAGAGGCCTTCTTTTATTAATGTTGGTACCATATTAGTTTCACTGAATATGCATGTTGTTATCGTATAGAAGTGGTATTTGTATAAACAAAGCAAAAGACCCTACTAGGAGATGTGATCGAATCAGCATTGACCAAACTGGGTGGGGCTGCGGTCGGTAAAAGGAAACAGAGAATAGTGGGAAGATCCTTTGGTCGGTGGGGCCTTGGGGGGATGAATGACATACTAACTCCCTTCAATAGGAGAGATCTATACTTAATTTTTCAATTTTTTAACTAGGTTTGTATTATAAACAAAATATATTCAGGTGAACTACACCTTAAATTTAAGCAAACAACAAGTCCACATTACTCATTACTCAATTCTCCCCGAAATTTTTTTCGCATTTTTTCTTTGTATGAATATTTTGTTGAAATTCGTAAGACGAAAACTAAAATATTTAATCCAAAATTGATTTGTTAATATTGGTTTACATATTATATTATGCACCGTTCGGTTACATCTATTTTGTAACTATATTTCGTGTTTCGCTGAGTTGTGTAAGATCTCTGGATGACATATATTAAAACACCGTTCTTTGTATGTCCTTATTCATAATTAATATCTCTGAAACATGGTAGAGTCAGCCGGTTGACAAAATAGTGCACCAAACTTAAAAAATAGTATCTAATTGGAGCTGCTACGTGTTGACCAACGGATCTTATTTAGAAATACGTCGCCTCGCGAATCTGACACAATTGATCAGTCATAAGCCTTCTTCAACTTTGCAACAGAGGTCTCGTTACGAAAACATTTACAACATAGGTTATGTTGTGTCTTCAGAATTTTTTTGCTACACGGGTTAAAAAATTCCAATAAAAATCGTGTTGCAGAAAAACAAATCAACATGGGCCGCAACAGGATCTATCCTTCGGCCAGTTTACAACCCACTCTAAAACAATGGATCAGTTACAAAAAGTGGACATGGAGGGAGGTTGGCTGCCGACCATCTGATTAAGAGCATCGGACGGACATGAACACGAAGGACGCTAGCACAGGAACGTTCGGTTGGAGGGAATCATTTCCCATATATCTAATTAAGCTAGGAGGAATTACTGTGACATGTAGGGAGAACCTTGTAAAGAACCAAAATACAAAGAGCTCACCGGCAGTTCTCCGACAGGTCGCCGGCAGCTGGCCGGGCGGGCGCCATGCGGAGGTAGGGCGTGTCACGCCAGTTAACCTCGGGCGACTGGTACAGGTCGAAGCAGGCACGACTCTACGGGGAACAAGGGAGGGCTAGACCCCCTAACAAATTGTTTTTTTAATAATAATAGTGATTGTTGTAGTAAAAAAATTCATTTTATATGAACTTTGCTCCTTTCATATACAAATCCTTAGGTCGAAGTTGCAATGATAGTTGACCGCCCTCACCGGCTGACGCGAGTAGAGTCGCGCCTTCTTGCTGCCCACGCTGCCATCGGTCTCGTGGAATGCGTGCACCGCGTCCGCGTCGCCGCCGCCGGCACCCCATGGCCCGTCACCTCGAAGAACCCCCACTCAGCCGTGGCTAGACTGACGGCGGCCACCATGGCTGCAAGGTCGCCGCACCCGATTTCGATTATGGGGATGGCTAACGGTTCTTGGCCGGCGGGGACGGTGGCATCCTGCGGGGGCTCGTGGTGCTGGTCGTGGACATGGAAGATGCGCAGAACGTGGGTGACGCCGGAGGCGACGAGGCCGCAGACGCCGGCGTAGGTGGCGTCCAGCGCGCGGAGCTCTGCCGTGCAGTCGTAGAAAGCAGCCGATCGACATGGTTGGTATCGTGGATAGTTCGTGGCGTGAGTGCGATCGGCCTGGCTGTCCTAGTGTTCTCATCTTACTGGTCCTACCTGTATCTTCTATTCCTAACTTATTGTTAATCCATTTGATTGGCGCCAACCAGTACCACGTCAATATTATTAGTATAGTCGTTATTGTCGCCTCATCTTCTTCTTTTCAGTTTTAGTTCACGCTCCTATTTATTTTCTATAATACTTATTATTATTATTTTTGGAACACTCTTTCTTACTATAGCATGAACCACCTGACGAATGTTCTGTCTTGATGTCCTTATGAACGAACATTTCGTCAATCGTTGGTGTGTTGACATCCTGCAAAGCAAAGTCATCATCAATCTTGTCGCCCAAGTTGCGGATGGATGGTGGATTGTCCATGTTGCCAAGCTGTGCTCAACCATGTCGCTAAGAGCTGGTCGATCATCCTTGCACACAAATGCTTTCAAAATGATTTGACACAACTAACCACTTTCTTAATTAATTAATTAATGATTGACGACATATCCAATTCTCTGCATGCCTAATTAACCGCCAACCAAATCAATTAATTATGTGACTAATTAGAAAAAAATCCTTACTTCTAATTATATGTAGGCATAGATAATTATCTACCTAATTAATTAATTGCATTAATGACTTGATTGCCAAATTAATTTGGCACAAAAATACTTCCTATTTAAATGGACTTAATTAATTGCACATGTAATTAAATTTATAGCTAATAAATTGCATTAAAGGTTTGATTTTCAAATTAACCTAGTGCTCGATTTCTAAAATATTTTTGCATGATTGGCTGCTACGAACGACAATGATGACGATCGAGTATTGTAGGACACATATTCGTAGCGAATTTCTTGATACTTGAATGAACACACTTGATTTGAGAAGCTAGCATGTCTTGCTCTCTGTATGATTGTCAAGAAATATAATGTGACCGTGTCCACGAATGCCTATATGTGGCGGTCCGATGACCCACCATATGCCATGATTGTCTTTGATGTCGTGATCCATGCCCTGGCATTCTCGGTCATTGCACCGACGTCAGGCCCGATCAAGGTGTCTTCCATGGTGTTGCGCACGGTGTCCCTACGCAGGGCTGCGTGGATGCTTATGAACATATATAAGAAAAATGATATGTTATTTCCATTGTATTCGGAAACTTCTGAGTTTTGATTAATAGAAGAGATAATGATAATAATAAATGGCATAGCACGTGGGATTAGTGATTAATTCTTTGGAAGACAAGTATCTAGGCCTGCCTACACCGGAGGGTCACATGACCAAAGGTAAATTTCAGAATTTTCAAGTCAGGCTATCAAAACGGCTCATGCAATGGGGTGATGGTCATTTGTCTCAGCCTGGGAGAGAAATTCTAATTAAATCGGTGGCGCAAGTGATGCCAACCTATGTCATGGGTGTTTTTAAGGTCCCTTTTTCGGTGTGCGATGATCTTACCTCCATGGTCAGGAATTTCTATTGGGGAGCTGAAAAAGGGAAACGTAAAGTTCATTGGAATTCTTGGGACAAGCTATTGGAGCCAAAGAGCAGAGGAGGGGTGGGCTTTCGAGACTACCGTATGTATAACCAGGCTTTGTTGGCAAGGCAAGCGTGGAGGTTGATTGTAAGACCTCACAGCCTTTGTGCTCAGTTATTGAAGGCTCGATTTCTAAAATATTTTTTGCATGATTGGCTGCTACGAACGACAATGATGACGATCGAGTATTGTAGGACACATATTCGTAGCGAATTTCTTGATACTTGAATGAACACATTTGATTTGAGAAGCTAGCATGTCTTGCTCTCTGTATGATTGTCAAGAAATATAATGTGACCGTGTACACGAATGCATATATGTGGCGGTCCGATGACCCACCATATGCCATGATTGTCCTTGATGTCGTGATCCATGCCCTGGCATTCTTGGTCATTGCACCGACGTCAGGCCCGATCAAGGTGTCTTCCATGGTGTTGCGCACGGTGTCCCTACGCAGGGCTGCGTGGATGCTTATGCACATATATAAGAAAAATGATATGTTATTTTTATTGTATTAGGAAACTTGTGATTGCCAATTAATAGTGATAATAATAAATGGGCATAGCATGTGGGATTAGTGATTAGTTCTGGAGGAATATCTGATTATTTTAAGAAAGTTATCAAAAAATATCTTATGTACGTTTTTTAGGAAGGTGATCTCACATATATGGTGCGATTCCTAAATTCTTAATTACAAATTATTTATGTGATTTAATCTAACAAGCACTTTCCAAAGCAAGCACAAAATAAGATCCCCTAATGTGATTAGGGTTTTTAATAGGACATAGAAAAAACAGTGGGAGGGGATGAACAAATGTGATACAATAAAAGTCCAGACAAAATAAACCTTACCCGGCTATCAGCTCCCCCATTAAGAATAGATATTAATTGCAATAATGGTTTGATTTTCGAATTGATCTAGTGCTTGATTTTCAAAATATTTTCGCATGACTCGCTGCTATGAGCGATGACCCCTATTTTGAATTTCTTGACATTTGAATGGACATACTTGATTTGAGAATGTAGCATGTCTAGTCTCTATACGACTGCCAAGGAATATAATATGACCACATCCACGAACATCTATACGTAGCGGTCCGATGACCCTCCATATGTCATGGTCGTCCTTGATGACGTGATCCACACAGTGGCATTCTTGAGCATCACGTCGGTGTTAGGCCCGGCCACGACGTCTTTCATGGTGTCGCGCACGGCGTCCCTCCGAAGGACCGCACGAATGCGTACACACATATATAAGAAAAATGATATGTTATTTCCATTGTATTCGGAAACTTCTGAGTTTCGATTAATAGAAGAGATAATGATAATAATAAATGGCATAGCACACGGGATTAGTGATTAATTCTTTTGAAGACAAGTATCTAGGCCTGCCTACACCGGAGGGTCACATGACCAAAGGTAAATTTCAGAATTTCCAAGTCAGGCTATCAAAACGGCTCATGCAATGGGGTGATGGTCATTTGTCTCGGCCTGGGAGAGAAATTCTAATTAAATCGGTGGCGCAAGCGCTGCCAACCTATGTCATGGGTGTTTTTAAGGTCCCTTTTTCGGTGTGCGATGATCTTACCTCCATGGTCAGGAATTTCTATTGGGGAGCTGAAAAAGGGAAACGTAAAGTTCATTGGAATTCTTGGGACAAGCTATTGGAGCCGAAGAGCAGAGGAGGGGTGGGCTTTCGAGACTACCGTATGTATAACCAGGCTTTGTTGGCAAGGCAAGCGTGGAGGTTGATTGTAAGACCTCACAGCCTTTGTGCTCAGTTGTTGAAGGCTCGATACTACCCTAATGGGAATCTTGTGGATATAGTGTTCGCCGAAAATGTCTCGCCAACCTGGCAGGCTATAAGCTACGAACTTGAGCTATTAAAGAAGTGGTTGATATGGAGGATTGGCAACGGGAACAAGGTCCGAATTTGGAGTGACAATTGGATACCGAGACCATACTCGTACAAACCTTACAGTCCACAGGGGAGATGTCGTTACAGGTTTGTCTCGGAGCTGCTCACTGACCGGGGTGCTTGGAATGAAGGACTTGTAAAATCCATATTCATGCCTGGAGACGCTGCTGAAATCTTGAAGATCCGGGCATGCCCGCGACTGGGTGATGATATTATTGCTTGGGGTCCCGAGAAACATGGGGTGTTCTAGCTCTAGTCCAGATGGAGAGAGGTCTATATGAGATTTAATTTGGAAGTCGAAGGTTCCGCCCACTGTGAAGAATTGCGCTTGGATGTTGATCACTGATACTTTGCCAACATGGAATAATAAACACAAACGGACCCTGGAAACATGCAGCACGTGTCCAATTTTTGGATTGGGGAATGAGGACAATTTTTACCCTTTCGTTGTTTGCCCGCGTGCAAAGGAGCTGTGGGCAGCCATGTCTAATGTCTGGGATATACCTAAGGTACGATCTGTTCAGAATGTTGGGAAAGAGTGGCTTTTTCAACTACTGAACCCCCTGACTCCTAGCCAAAGATGTAAGGTGTTAATGCTAATCTAGAGGATATCGTTCATCAGAAATGAGATTGTGCATGACAAACAGCCCCCACCGGTAGAAGCCTCTAAAACCTTTTTGCTCAACTACTATGATTTTGTGTCTGATCTGCTTGCCCCCACGTCAGTCACTAATCAGTTTGGCATTCCACCTGGCCTGTCATCGCATGCTCCTGCAAATTCACTAATCTGGTGGACAAAACCGCCCGATGGCTGGTGCAAACTCAATACTGTTGGTTCCTTTTCTTCAAATTCTGTTGGTTCGAGTATGATGCTAAGGAACCATGAAGGGAGTATTGTGTTCTCAGCCACGAGAAGCCTTGGTGTGTGCAGAGATGAGTTGGAAGTTGTACTACATGCAATAATGGAAGGATTATCATCAGCCCTGCATAGAGTGAATCAGCCCTTGCTTGTGGAAACTGATTCTTATTCGGCCTAGAAGATGATCAAGAGCTTGGAGTGTGACAGGTCTGCTTATGCGCCTCTAGTTAGAGAGATTAAGCTGAATTTTTCATTTCGAGAAACTTGTGTTACTCATGCCACCTGTAATCAGAATAAAGTTAGTAGGAGTCTTGCTAGTTTTGTTAGGATAGAAGGTAGAACGATGACCTGGATTGAATCCAGGCCACCTGCTGTTCTTGAGCTAGCCATTGTTGATTGTAATCCCGTGTTGGTCTGTGTAATACAAGTGTTTTCCCCGCAAAAAAGTGATTAATTCTCGAGGAATATCTGATTTTGTTTAGCAAATTTTCGAGGAATTTATTATGTTTGTTTTTCGAATGGTGGTCTCACATATATGATGCAATTTCTTAATTTTTAATTACCTATTATTTACGTGATTGAATTGAATCAGCACCTGCCAAAGCAAGCATGAAACAAGATCCCCTAATGGAATTTGGTTCTGTAATTGGAGGGGGAGAAAAACGAGTGGTTTGTCTCTCCGGGGAAGATGATAAGGATGCAGAGGAGAAGGGGACAACGGGACGGGGACCAAACGAATGGGAGAACAAGAGGAGGGGAAGTAGCAGATTAGATCGGAGGAGATGAAGATATAGCAATAGAATGAAAAGGGAGGGGCAAAGTTGGAAAGAATCGTCCAAATCCTACCGGAAAAAAGGTAAAAAATTCAATAGTTTCCTTAAATCCGTAATTTGTTTCTATGGTGTATGGTGCGTCATATTTACATGTTAGTTGCCCTATAATCCTTTATATGTTTCCTAAAATTTGTTATTTTGTTTACTTAAAATCTATCATTTGTCTCCTAAAGCAAATTGTGTTGATGTGAGGGATCAGTTGATTGGGTAAGTTGGGAAAGATATATACGTGATATCCTTTATTTGTTTTCTGAAAATCTATTATTTGTTTTCTAAAATAAATTACACTAATGAGATAGGTCAGTTTATTTGGATATGTTACGAAAGTTAGATATGTGATCTTTTATATGTTAGGAAAGTTTTGATTTGAAAAAAAAGGACTCGAGGGAAAATAATTTAATGCATAAGAAAACCAATAGGAGAGGTTGGTGGAAGGTGGAACGAAATAAAACCAAAATATCAAAATAAAACCGGAGTACCAGGCTAAAAAATAAGAGCATGTTTGGAACCATAATAGATTATAATAATCGGGATTATGAAGATAGATTATATAATCTGATTTATAAAAATAATATAGGTGGACATGTTTGGAGGCCAGATTATATAAACTGTGGTTCAAGTTTTACATTGCATAATGACATATCTGGCCTCTGTTTGTTTTTTAAAAAGAAGGGTGGCGGCGGTAGGAACGTAATTATCTCCAACTTTACAAGGGTAATGGGTCATTAGCAATCCATAATTCGACTTTAGCTGAGATAGAGTAGATTTATGAGTTTTTAATAATCTGTCCATCTAGTTTTTATAATCTACACCATAATCTATCATGTTTGAAAACAGAATAGAATATAAAAACTGAATTATATAATCTGGATGGTTACAAAGGGCCTAAGACAGAAGGCAAGAGTTAAGACAAACAAGATACCAACTTACCAAAATCGGTCTAATTAAGGATCGAACGGCCACCGGAGCGGGCGGTGGCATGCATCCATCGCCGCTGACGCTGGCCATTTCGTCTCTTCCCCGCCGTTGCTGTCGCGGCGCAGTTTCTTTTAGCACGAGAGCAGGTGCAGCAAGCTACCAGATCGGCCGATGACACCCACGCCACCACCAACCATGTCGGCCGCGTCCTCTCCCGTCGCCTACGACCGCACGGCCGACCTCCGCGCGCTGGACGCCACCTTCGCCGGCGTCAGCGGCCTCGTCGCCTCCGGCCTCACGCACGTCCCCCGCATCTTCCGCGTCCCTGAAGGCCACCACGACAAACAGGACACCACCGCCCTCGCAGGCCGCCAACAAGAACCAGCTGGGGCCATCCCGGTGATCGACCTCGGGTGCGGCGACCGCGCCGCCGTGGTTGCCGCCGTCCGCCTGGCCGCGGCAGGGTGCGGGTTCTTTCAGGTGACGGGCCACGGCGTGCCGGAGCCGGCGATGGCCGCTGCGACCGACGCGGTGCGGGCGTTCCACGGTGCCGACGGCGGCGAGGGCACCGAGAAGGCACGGCTCTACTCGCGTGACCCCGTTAAGCCGGTCAAGTACCAGTGCAACTTCGACCTCTACGAGTCGCCGGTGGCCAATTGGCGCGACACGCTCCACGTCCGCATGGCCCCTGACCCGCCCGACGTCGGAGACATGCCGGAGAGCTGCCGGTGAGTGCGCTCTGTTTTTAGAATATCTCTTGTCACCAGCTAGTCCATGGCTACGGCTTCTTCAGTTTTTTTCCGTGAAAACTTCCGTATTCATCATCAAGGCAGTACAAACAACACTAAAATTATGTTAAAAAACAGTAAAATAGGAAAAACAATGCATTCAGGTTCGAAAAAAATCAGCATTATGTTAAGATTTTTACACACAAATTTTTTTTTGCGGGAAACTTTTTACCCACGATTCTCCTGATGAATTGTAGGCTTTGTAAAACAGTGTTCACGTTTTGTAATGGACAATCGTGTGAGACACTACTGATTTTGTCCTGCTGCTAACCCACCAATTAAATTACTTGTTGTTGAACCATAGTAGGTTGATAAGATTTACTGATTTACTACTATTGGTTATCTATTTTCTGTGTTCCTCAATGAGAGATAATATTTGCAATCATTATTTTTCTGTGTCCCGATCGCTAGGTTTTTACAACAGGAGCATTCCACACTTAGTACAGATGGTATAATTTATACATGTATAGAGTATGTATTGTTATTAGTGTGAATTCTTCCTTGGTTATTGACAGAATGAGCAGGGATAAATAGTGCAGCGAAATTACTTTCTATAGAACATCTTTTTGTTGTGAATTTTCAGGGGAGGTTACTTAAATTAATTGTGAATTTGCAGGAATCGCTCTTGATCTGATCTATTTGCATTACAATGTTGATTTGCAGTGATGCACTTCTTGAATATACCCAGCAAGTGAAGAAATTGGGGAACACTTTGTTTGAGCTGCTCTCGGAAGCTCTTGGGCTCAAACCAAGCTACCTAAAAGACATGGAGTGCGACCAAGGACAGATCTTACTCTGCCACTATTACCCTCCCTGCCCTCAGCCTGAACTCGCCATCGGAACAAGTCGGCATTCAGACGCTGGTTTCCTGACCATACTCCTCCAAGACGAAGTCGGCGGACTACAGATCTTCAACGATAACCGGTGGGTAGACGTCACGCCGACACCCGGAGCATTCATTGTGAACGTCGGCGATCTCTTACAGGTAGATAAATCAAGACCGCCCAATCCTAAATCATTTGTTTAACACAGGGGCATTGTGCTAGGTTGATCATTTTGAACTGTTTGGTTTTGGTTAAAAAATGTGCAGCTGATCTCCAACGATGGGTTCAGGAGTGTGGAACATAGGGTGTTGGCAAAGAACGCTGCTCCGAGGGTCTCCATCGCGTTCTTCTTCAGCACGCATTTCCATCCAGCCTCGACGAGGGTGTACGGCCCCATCAAGGAGTTGTTGTCCGACAAGAACATACCATTGTATAGGGAAACCCTCGTGAGAGATTACATGAAGCATTACTTCTCCATTGGGTTAGATGCGAAAACTGCTATTTCTGATTTCCGGTTATGAATTTCTGATTTGTGAATAAGAGTTTGTGTTCCATTGGTGCAAAAGACACCCATGTATACCTGGAACAGGAATAAATGTGCACTGTGAATTGCTATGAAATGGATAATAAAATTACCGTACATATTGAGTATAGGCCACAGGTGTCATCTAAATTGTCCAGTAAAATCAGAATCATGACGAAAAATGGTTTCTTTCGCTTTATATTACAAAGCAATCAGCCAGAACATCCAACGATAGTTGCTGGAGCGGAAGCAGCACAGGCACGCCCAAAAGAAATGAAAAAGAAAATACAAAAGAATTAAATGCCGACACCGGCGGAACGACAGAAAATGCAAAAGACTCGCGACCGCTGCGTCCATCAAGAGACTGTTGGAATTATGCCCTAGAGGCAATAATAAGTGTAGTTATTATTATAATTCCTGTATCAAGATAGTCGTTTATTATCCATGCTATAATTGTATTGAATGAAGACTCATTTACATGTGTGGATACATAGACAAAACACCATCCCTAGCAAGCCTCTAGTTGGCTAGCCAGTTGATCAAAGATAGTCAGTGTCTTCTGATTATGAACAAGGTGTTGTTGCTTGATAACTGGATCATGTCATTAGGAGAATCACGTGATGGACTAGACCCAAACTAATAGACGTAGCATGTTGATCGTGTCATTTTGTTGCTACTGTTTTCTGCGTGTCAAGTATTTATTCCTATGACCATGAGATCATATAACTCACTGACACCGGAGGAATGCTTTGTGTGTATCAAACGTCGCAACGTAACTGGGTGACTATAAAGATGCACTACAGGTGTCTCCGAAGGTGTTAGTTGAGTTAGTATGGATCAAGACTGGGATTTGTCACTCCGTGTGACGGAGAGGTATCTCGGGGCCCACTCGGTAATACAACATCACACACAAGCCTTGCAAGCAATGTAACTTAGTGTAAGTTGCAGGATCTTGTATTACGGAACGAGTAAAGAGACTTGCCGGTAAACGAGATTGAAATAGGTATGCGGATACTGACGATCGAATCTCGGGCAAGTAACATACCGAAGGACAAAGGGAATGACATACGGGATTATATGAATCCTTGGCACTGAGGTTCAAACGATAAGATCTTCGTAGAATATGTAGGATCCAATATGGGCATCCAGGTCCCGCTATTGGATATTGACCGAGGAGTCACTCGGGTCATGTCTACATAGTTCTCGAACCCGCAGGGTCTGCACACTTAAGGTTCGACGTTGTTTTATGCGTATTTGAGTTATATGGTTGGTTACTGAATGTTGTTCGGAGTCCCGGATGAGATCACGGACGTCACGAGGGTTTCCGGAATGGTCCGGAAACGAAGATTGATATATAGGATGACCTCATTTGATTACCGGAAGGTTTTCGGAGTTACCGGGAATGTACCAGGAATGACGAATGGGTTCCGGGAGTTCACCGGGGGGGCAACCCACCCCGGGGAAGCCCATAGGCCTTTGGGGAGACACACCAGCCCTTAGTGGGCTGGTGGGACAGCCCACAAGTGCCCTATGCGCCAAGGAGAAGAAAATCAAGAGAGAAAGAAAAAAAAAGGAGGAGGTGGGAAGGAAGGGGGACTCCCTCCCACCAAACCTAGTTCAACTCGGTTTGGGGGGGAGAGTCCCCCCCCCCTTGGACTCGGCCGACCCCCTTGGGGCTCCTTGAGCCCCAAGGCAAGGCCCCCTTCCTCCCATCTATATATACAGAGGTTTTAGGGCTGATTTGAGACGACTTTTCCACGGCAGCCCGACCACATACCTCCACGGTTTTTCCTCTAGATCGCGTTTCTGCGGAGCTCGGGCGGAGCCCTGCTGAGACAAGGTCATCACCAACCTCCGGAGCGCCGTCACGCTGCCGGAGAACTCTTCTACCTCTCCGTCTCTCTTGCTGGATCAAGAAGGCCGAGATCATCGTCGAGTTGTACGTGTGCTGAACGCGGAGGTGCCGTCCGTTCGGTACTAGATCGTGGGACTGATCGCGGGATTGTTCGCGGGGCGGATCGAGGGACGTGAGGACGTTCCACTACATCAACCGCGTTCACTAACGCTTCTGCTGTACGGTCTACAAGGGTACGTAGATCACTCATCCCCTCTCGTAGATGGACATCACCATGATAGGTCTTCGTGCGCGTAGGAAAATTTTTGTTTCCCATGCAACGTTCCCCAACAGAGACATCCACCAAGCTCCAGGACTCCAGAACGTCGGTACCCATCAACACCTTCAAGAAGGAATGCGACGATGACGACACTGCTGCCAAGGGTTTACCCCGGTACGCTACGAGACGCGAGGAAGGGTAGCCCCGACGCCCTCCAGGAAGGTTCAGCGACACCCAAAGGCGTCACCGCGTCAGTGTCGGCCGGGCCGACACGGGTTTCCTCCGATCCCAGCCTGCACCTCGGGCGCTCCGAGCCTGCCACCAAATCGTCCTACACCCTGCACCAACACAATCTTGAGGCCCCTGCATCGTCACACCACGGTACCGTAAGGAGAAACCTGCACAGGGATGAAGACGAGCCGGGACTAGGAGCAGCAGCACCGTCGGCACGCGGGAGGGCTCAACCTCCATCATCAACGATGGTAGCCGATCGGACGCAATAGAAGAGCATACCAGGCCCGTGGGCCCATAGGCCCGGCCTCCTCACCACCACGCAGAAGACACCGCAGGGCCCAGATCTGGGCCGGGGGCGCGCCGCCGACCACCCCGCACCACCACGCTGCCCTGCCGCCAAGGAGCAGCGTCGCCACCTCAACCGCCATCGGCCACCACCATCGGGTCGCCGGACCACAGCCCTGCGGAGCTGCACCGCCGCCGTCCCCTGCCCCGGGAAGGGGTAACGCACGCGTGGGAAAGGAGGGCCCGCCATCGCCGGCACCACCGGGGCCAGCGCCGGGGGCGTCCGTCGGCGCCGGCGGGGGTGGAGACGGAGGAGGAAGATGCCCGCGGGAGAGGAGCTCGCGTGTCGCCCCAGCCACCTCCCGGGGAGGCGGCGCGAGAGCGGATCCGGGAGGAGGGGCGGGGGAGCCTGACCGGTGGCCGGTGGCCAGCGGCGGCGGGAGGTCTGGCGGCAGCGGGAGGGGCGGGGGAGCCTGACCGGTGGCCAGCAGCCGGCGGCGGGAGGTTTGGCAGCAAAGGAAGGGGGGCGGAAACCCTAGGTCTCTCAAGTCGCGTGTCGCGGGAGGGGGGCTGTTCTCCGTATCGTAAAATCCGAATTATATATATGCAGGGCATTTGAATGTTCCATCACTAATATTTAACTCTATAACCTTTGGAATTTGAACATTTGATCTTTCTTAATTCTGAAATCTCAATTTTCAAAATTTAAACACTCAAAGTTTTTTGATTCTTTCATTGACGAAAATGTTCTACATAAAAGGCCACATGTACCATGGGGAAGTGGGAAGAGCTGAATAAAAGAAAAGGTTTCATTTGAATTTCACATAGCAATATATGGACCAATCGTTATTCATAGTTCAATGACACATTAAGGAAGAAACGGGTACGTAGTCGATGTAGCGTTAGAAAATATTTATCTTGACAAGAAATTCTCTATATGTTAAGATATCTATGATAAGAGTTATAGCTCAGTTCGGCAGAGCAACTCGTTTACACGTGCGTCAATGCTTTTCAAAGGAGCTTATTATGCATGACAAAGGGACCGGAGATGTAGAATGACATCCTATTGTACTTGTTAAGGGGAGCATTGAGCTCTAGCCTCTTTGGCAGGTCCGGATTTGGCAGGAAGAGCCGCCTAAACGAGACGAGGTCGGCGTACCCCAACGCGACCGCCTTGTCCCCCTCCTCCCGGTCGTACCCGCCATTAGCGATAAAGGTGCCCTTGAAGGCCTTTCTGTGGGACAGCAACCGGTGCGGGACCAGCCGCCGGCCGTAGACGAGAGACATACGGATTCGATCATGTGGAGGTAGAGGATGTCGTGGTCGTTGAGCTTGGTGGCCATGTGGAGACCAAGCGCGTGCAGGTTGGAGTCATGGCAGACCATGTAGTCCATGAAGGACGAGAGGCGTATGCCCACACGATGAGCGCCCACCTCTTTAGCGACGGTGTCCACCACCTCCAGCGCGAAGCGGCACCGGTTCTCGAGGCTGCCGGCGTAGCCGTCGTCACGGTCGTTGGCGCTGTCCTTGAGGAACTGCTCGATGAGGTACTCATTGCCGCCATGAATTTCCACGCCGTCAAAGCCTGGCCGTCGGCACAAAAGAGAGCGTTTAATTTTTAAAGCAGAGAAAAGCATGGCAAAGCATAGTGTAAAATGAAAAGCAGAGTATATGTTCTCATGTACGTACCCGCGTTGATGGTGTTCCGTGCCGCTTTCCTGAAGTCGTCGACGATCAAGGGCATCTCCTCCATGGCCAGCCTCCTCGGCGACGAGAACTCCTCACGGGTACTGTCATGCCTGACCTGTGGTCCGACCATCCTCTCGGGGCTCGACATCGGCACGGCACCGTCGGGCTAGAACCCATAGGTCGACACATGGCCGACGTGCACACGGCGTGCCGCCACGCATACGATTGCTCGCCCGTCCACACACTGGGGGTGTCCTTGTACCCCTGCGCCGTGTCGGAGACCCTCGTGACCTCGGTGATGAGCATCCCGCCGGCCTGTTGGCGGATCAAAGCGACGCCATAGATATAGTAAATACTTCCCGGCGTGGTATAAGATTTTTACGCCAATAGTAATATACTGGACACAACATTGGAAGCCACATACAAGTGGGTTCGACGTAGGTTGAGCTTCAACACTAAGTTACTAGCTATGTCGTACAAAAATGGACAACATCAACGCTATTCGAAAAATATAGTAATAGTGTCGTTCGGAAACAGCACGTCATCAATAAAAGTCGTGGCTAGATATTTCTCTACCAGTGCCTTTCTTTTTTAAGGGTGACACCTATATGACTAACTAGATCATGAAAGACGCGCGTTGCTGCGCCCGTCTATTATGAATTTAGGATGAAATTATTATTGATATATTTGTATAACAACAATTATTTTATTGTGGTTTGTGATGTTTATTTTGTTGCATTTTATTTGTTTTTTTTGAAAAAATTGTGGTGTTATGGGCCACATAACATTAAATTTCTTATTTTTTGTAATATTTAAATTAGGCTGATAGGGGTCTGTATAGGTATTAATATTTTTGCAGCAGCAGTTTTTGTGTATTGATGTGTATGTTGAACGTTTTCAGTGAGGGTTTAATTATGTATATTTATGTAGGATCGTAATCGCTTAAGATATATTTGTATTACATTAATTATTTTCGTGTGGTTTGTGATCTTTATTTTGATGCAATTTTATTTTTTACTTTTTGGAAAATTTGGGGTGTTATGGGCCACATAATACTGTATTTTTGTAATTTGTGTGTAATATTGTAATTGGGCTGATATGGGCCTGTTTAGCTACTAATACTTTTGCGTCAACATTTTTTGTGTATTGATGTGTATGTTGAACGTTTTTAGTGAGACATTAATTTGGTATTGATCTAGGATAGGAATGGCTGTAGGTTTTGCATTAGCATTTATAACTTTATTGACCTTTGTATTTATGAACAGTAGTTATAAGTAGAGGGACGTTAGTAGCTTACTTGCTCTATATATATATATATATCAACCTTTGTGTTTGTTTTCATGTTGGTGTATGCAGTTCTTAGTTTGTGAGCTGGACTTAATTCTTTTTCAGTTGTGTTGGTTGTAGGTACGATTATATTTGTTAAACTTTGTTGTCTTTAATTCTTTATTTTTTTGAATAATTAGTAATAGTTGTATGTTAAATTTGTTGAAATTTATTGTGTACTGTAGGTTTGTTGTTCGAATAAAGTTAGCGTGAATGGATGGTGTTGAAACAGGTAATATAAATTTATTTGTTTAATTATGTATGTTTCATTTGTGTAGTTGCATATATTTTGTAGATAACGTATGGAAAATATGATTTTTTTTACCCTGGATGGGCTGAAAAAATAGGCCATTTTCATCAAATAACATGGTTTCGGCCACCGGAGCAGCGGCCCATTAGGACAGTCGGGCCGACGATGAAAAAGTGTGCTGGAGATGGCGGTATACATCACATCCGACAGCTAGAAACGACCCGATCGTCAAATTGGACAGCTAAAAAAGCAAAACGCTGATAGGGCTCGCTTTAGGTTCAGTTTTACTGTCCTAAATGTATTCCTACTTATAATTTTTTAAGGAAAATTGTACTATTATATTTTTATTGTTGCATATTATAACACGATGTAATTTATGTGTAAATTGTGTACAAAATGATTTCAGTATTTTTTATTTTTCATTCTTTCTTCTGAATGAGTGGTGTCAGTGCCACTAATTCATTATTTCTTAGAATAGGGACATGCATGATAGCCACTTGAAACCTTGATCTGGACAATTAGATTACTTTACAAGTATATGATTACAACCATGAGAATATGATTAGGTACCCACAGTTTTCATCTAAAAATATTTATGTATGTACGCCCACCCTTTTGCGGGAAGAAATAAATACATGCATGGATAAAGTGAGTAAGTAGTACACAGGAATCCTTGAGTATGGAGCTGGAAGCATAAGAGGAAATCAACTAAAACAAGATTTACATCAGTCGACTGACCCAAAATGGTGTACTTGTACCTAGAATGTCTCATTATACAGTTGCAACTTGCAGCATCGATGGTGATACGTCATCCATGACCAATTATCCTATCCGATCACTGTCAAGCATTGTATCATGTCGTGTTGCCATAACATAGTGGTTAAAGAATATATGTTTTCTGCTTAACTGAACCTGCAGCTAAATTGATAAATCAGTATCCGCATACTTTGTTTTTGTTCATGCACACCCGGAATTAACTTATCAATCGGTCATCCATTTTTAAATCGATATTCAGAAAGAAAAAAAGAAATATTTGGTCATATTAGCACTATATCATTCATAGTAATCTTGCATGGCACACATGTTTATTATTGAAATACTAAAACTAAAGAAATTACACTAATAAAATTAGACCAAAATAATAAAGTTTAATATAGCTCGGAAAAAATAATCTGAGCTGACTCTAACCATTTTACTCTTCCGATAACCTCCGTAGAGTTCGTTATGGAATGGTTAGAGTCAGCTCACATTCTAATTTAAATTCATTGTTTATTAATTTAGCTTCAATTCGTTCATTAATTTTTTTAATCTTAATTAACCCCCGAATAATCTCTAAAATGTTGATCATTTAATTTTTTTTGTGAGAATAACACGTCGATATATTTATATTAAAATTCACTTTTATTTATAATATACTTTTTTACTTACACTTAACTCATTTTATATTAAATAGTGTAAATTGTGGTCCGCATCTTAGGAAAACAAAAATTACCATATTATAACACAAAAATAATTAGTTGCAGTCTCATGTGTGCACTATACTATTCTTTTCCTTTTTCTCCACAAAACTTCTCAAGGAAAACCTCAGTTATATCTATTTTTTTCACTATGTGAATTTAGCCATATTGTTACTCACTATTTTATATAGAAAATTATTTTTCCACATAGGTTACGTATTTTCTGGAAGTTGTATAGGATATTTTAATGGCATATATTATGTTGAAGAGATATCTATATGATATGCAATCACATTAGACTACGTTTTAGCGTGTTCACTGCATCTTGTGTTTGTGTTGTCCTTAAAAATCTTAGAAGCTATTGTTGGTGAACGTCGCATGGAAAACAAAAAAAATTCTATGCGCACGAAGACCTATCATGATGATGTCCATCTACGAGAGGGATTTCAGATCTACGTACCCTTGTAGATCGCACAGCAAGAAGCGTTAATAAACGCGGCTGATGTAGTGGAACGTCCTCACATCCCTCGATCCGTCCCGCGAACCGTCCCGCGATCCGTCCCACGATCCGCTCCGATCTAGTGCCGAACGGACGGCACCTCCGCGTTCAACACACGTACACCTCGACGATGATCTCGGCCTTCTTGATCCAACAAGAGAGACGGAGAGGTAGATGAGTTCTCCGGCAGCGTGACGGCGCTCCATAGGTTGGTGGTGATCTTATCTCAGCAGGGCTCCGCCCGAGCTCCGCAGAAACGCGATCTAGAGGAAAAACTGTGGAGATATGTGGTCGGGCTGCCGTGGCAAAGTTGTCTCAAATCAGCCCTAATACCTCAGTATATATAGGAGGGAGCGGGAGGGACCTGCCTTGAGGCTCAAGAGAGCCCCAAGGGGTCGGCCGAAGGGGGGGAGGAAGATTCCTCCTCCAATCCTAGTCCAACTAGGATTGGAAGGTGGAGTCCTTCTCTATTTTCCCACTTCATCCCTTTTTTCTCTTTGATTTTTCTTATCTCCTGCGCAGGGGCCTTTTTGGGCTTGCCCACCAGCCCACTAAGGGCTGGTGCGGCACCCCTAAGGCCTATGGGCTTCCCCGGGGTGGGCTGCCCCCCCCCCCCCCCCCCCCCCCCCGGTGAACATCCCGAACCCATTCGTCACTCCCGGTACATTTCCGGTAATCAAATGAGGTCATCCTATATATCAATCTTCATCTCCGGACCATTACGGAAACCCTCGTGACGTCCGTGATCTCATCCGGGACTCCGAACAACATTCGGTAACCAACCATATAACTCAAATACGCATAAAACAACACCGAACCTTAAATGTGCAGACCCTGCGGGTTCGAGAACTATGTAGACATGACCCGAGGGACTAATCGGTCAATATCCAATAGCGGGACATGGATGCCCATATTGGATCCTACATATTCTACGAAGATCTTATCATTTGAACCTCAGTGCCAAGGATTCATATAATCTCGTATGTCATTCCCTTTGTCCTTTGGTATGTTACTTGCTCGAGATTCGATCATCAGTATCCGCATACCTATTTCAATCTCGTTTACCAGCAAGTCTCTTTACTCGTTCCGTAATACAAGATCCCGTGGCTTACACTAAGTCACATTGCTTGCAAGGCTTGTGTGTGATGTTGTATTACCGAGTGGGCCCCGAGATACCTCTCCGTCACACGGAGTGACAAATCCCAGTCTTGATCCATACTAACTCAACAGGCACCTTCGGAGATACCTGTAGAGCATCTTTATAGTCACCCATTAACGTTGTGACGTTTGATACACACAAAGCATTCCTCCGGTGCCAGTGAGTTATATGATCTCATGGTCATAGGAATAAATACTTGACACGCAGAAAACAGTAGCAACAAAATAACACGATCAACATGCTACGTCTATTAGTTTGGGTCTAGTCCATCACATGATTCACCCAATGATGTGATCCAGTTATCAAGCAACAACACCTTGTACATAGCCAGAAGACCCTGACTATCCTTGATCAACTGGCTAGCCATCTAGAGGCTTGCTAGGGACAGCGTTTTGTCTATGTATCTACACATGTATGTAAGTCTTCATTCAACACAATTATAGCATGGATAATAAACGATTATCTTGGTACAGGAATTACAATAATAACTTATTTATCATTGTCTCTAGGGCATAATTCCAACAACTATGTGCGTTGTTTCAGCATATATGAATATAGTAATAACTTGGAAGGGGTTTCTAAAGTACAAGACTACTCACTTTAGGTGCAATTAAATAGATAACTTTAGGGTGTATGACATGCCTCAATATGTACTCTGTCTCTATTGTAGCTCATTGGTAGTGCTTGTTCCGTAATTAAAACATGTCACTAAAGCGCAAACTCTGATTTCTATGCCCACACAAAGTTAACATTTCATTTGAGATGATGAGATCCACATGGCAGTATATCGTTCGATCATTATCAAGGTTTAATGACACATCAAGGTAGCAGCAGGTACTCAGTGTAGCTGAGAACAGGTTACAAGTGTACAAGGTCGCCCAGTTGTACTACTTGGTAAGTGGCCCCAGTGAGCTCTAGCCTCTTTGGTATGTCTGTGATTGCTAGGAAAAAATGCAGGAAGGAAATGAGGCCGGCGACCACTAAGGCAACAGCCTTGTCCCTCTCCTCGCAGCCGTACCGCCATTAGTGATGAAGGTTATGTCCTTCACGTAGGGCAACAACCCATGCGAAACACCCGCCATTAGTGATGAAGGTTATGTCCTTCACATAGGGCAACAACCGATGCGGAACACCTACCATCCGTCAACAATAGTCATCTGGTGCTCAATCATGAGGAGGTAGACGTCATCGCTGAATTTCATGTGAAAGTCAGAGTCGTGGCAATCCATATAGCCCGCGAATGCCCACAACTGAATGTCGTGCATATCGAAATCATTAATTAAGAAGTACTCTTTGTAAATATCACTTCCATTTTCTAGGTTGCGACAAGTGGCGTATTGCATGCGCGCCACTTGTCGCAACAAGGGAGTTTTCTCTTTATTTGTAGATTCATTTATTCATAAACTTTTATCTCTTAAACCGGGCGTTCAAATATTGAATCGTTTTCATCGTTGGATTACTCGCTCGAGATTTTGAAAACTAAATATCATGTTGATAAGTTTCGATAAACTTTTATTTCACGAAAAAGACTGACAAAAAATGAAGCAGCAACATGTTTTTGTTTCTCTGAAGAGGTACTATTATGCCTCTCGCGGAATCAAATCCATGCCTACACGAGAAATAAATCCTTGCATCTCCGGGAAGGGGGATTTTTTTTTTCGAGAGGCCTGACCTATTGAGGAATTAAATTACATGTTCCAGAGAAAATAGAATACTCGGCACTGTTGATGAATCACTCATGATCTGACCTATTGGGACTAAAATGTTGATTTGCGTTTATGCACTTTTTGACTATGCCCAGCAAGTAGAGAAATTGGAAACACTTAGTTTGTGTAAGGGCTACAACGCACAGCCCCTTTCTTCTACCTCTCAACTCTCACAGAGAAGCAATGGAGACAGGAGAGTTTGGCGTCGCGCTGCACACACAGCCGAGCTTTTCTCTCCTATTTTCTCGTCTGCTAAACATGTTGCTTACACTGTCATTTTATAGGCTCACACACGCACCCACTAACAGCACATACCTATTCTAGTGGATCATGCACACACACGACCAGTTCCCTTGCCACTACGTACGGCACTACCGAAAGACTTGGCCAACAAAACGCATGCAGCTAGATTCGTCCTGACTTAACGCACCCAGCGATCGCCCCGCACACGATCGGGTTTGCGATCCGTTTTTCCTCGATCGTGAGCCGCTGCTCCTCCGCGAGACTTGGGCCGCCATGCTGCCAATCTTGCGCACGTTGCATGCCGTCTCCATCGCCGCACCAACGACGAACCAGACGCGAACAGACTCCCGACGCGGCCGCACCAGCTTTGGACTCAACCTAGAACCTAGATGCACACAAGCACGAACTCGTGCACCTACAGACACAACACAAACACGACATTGTCGTGGTTTATTCCCAACAATCCCCCCCTAAACCACGACCTAGTAAAGGCCTGGCTGGTCGTCGGCGTCAGCGAGGAGCGCCTTCTCCTCCTCGGCCTTCTTCTGGCTCCGGCAGTCCCTCCGGAAGTGGCCGCGCACGCCACAGTTATAGCAGCGGCCGCGCCTCTTCCCTCCACCCCATGTCGTGCTGCTGCCGTCGTCGTCGTCGTGGTGGTTGAAGCCGCCGCCTCCCTGACGCCGTCGCGCCGCCCACTGAGCCCACGTGAGCATCAACTGCTCATCCGCCCGCTCACCACCACCGGCATGCGCACGTCGCCGCGACCTCTCCTCGAACGCCTTCACGCCATTGCTCTTGGACTCAAACCAAGCTACATAACAAACATGGAGTGCGACTAAGGACAGATCTTACTCCGCCACTATTACCCTCCCTACCCTCGGCCTGAACTCTCCATCGGTACTCAGACGCCGGCTTCACGACCATACTCCTCCAAGATGAAATCGGTGGACTACAGATTCTCAACGAAGACCGGCGGGTAGACATCACGCCAACACCTGGAGCATTCATTGTGAACATGGACGATCTCTTGCAGGTATATAAATCAAAACCATCCAATCCTAAATCGTTTTCTTTTTCTAAAAAAATCATAAATCATTTGTTTAACAATTGGGCGGTGTGCTTGATCATTCTGAACTTTTTTTTGTTAAAAAATGTGTAGCTGATCTCCAATGACTATTTCAGGAGTGTGGATCATAGTGTATTGGCAAAGAACGCTGCTCCGAGGGTCTCAATCGTATTCTTCTTTAGCATGCATTTCCATCCTGCCTCCACGAGTATGTGCGGTCCAATCAAGGAGTTGTTGTCCAAACAGAAATATCATTGTATAGGGAAAACCTCGTGAGGGATTATATGAAACATTACTTCTCCATAGGGTTTGATGCAAGACAGAGTCTCTGATATTTTCCTCCCTCCCTCCCAACCCTAGCCGCCCCCCGGACTCACCTCCTCCCTCTCCCTTCCTCGCCGCCGCCTGAGGCAGCTGTCGGGCAAGCTCGGAGCGCCAAGGATGGTGGCGGCGGGGCTTAGGCTGCCCTGCCTCTGCGTGGGGAGCACCTGATCTGGAGCAGTGGCTTCATTGGCGAGGCACGGCAGGCTAGTACCGTGCAGATGGTGGATCTGGCGTCCCGGCCGCGCGGGGGGCGAGATCCGATGGCCGTTGGCGTCCGGCGGCGGCTTCTGCGGTGGCCGGTGCGCGCGATCTGGCACCTCCCATCCTCCCATGTTCGGCGTGCAGGCCAGCCTGGTGGGGGCGCGCTTCCTTGGATCGCCGGTTCTGTACAGGAGACGCTGCTGGTGGCGGGGATCTAGTTCGGGAGAAATCCCTGGTCGGCCATGGCCGGCCGCGTCGATGGCGACGCGTGAGGGCGTCGTTCCCCTCCTTGGAGGCGTCGGTTTGGACTGATCCCCTCACTTCCCCTTCCCCTAGGTTTCCCGAGCGAAAGCCTTAACTTTGTTGGGCGGCGGCGGCGCTCACGACGTCGTTTCCTTTTTGAAGGCGCAGCTTTGGGAACCTTGCAGCTAGGTGGCGCTTGTGGGTGGGGGCGACGACGGTGGTGCGGCCCTATCCTAGCATGGAGTCGCGTCCGTTGCTTGAAGATGGACTCGCGTAGGTGGAGGTCGTCGTTTGGTGTCATGGTGGCATCGATGGCAGAGGCACCTGCCAAGGCTGGTACCTCAATATGATATGAAGATGGACCGGTGGAAGATGACGGCGACGACACATGTGAGTGCGTCAGACCGGTTTGTGCCCCGGACCCGGTATGTGGCTCACTCGGGGCCTCAGCTTTAGATGTTAGGCTTAGGTGAGAGGTCTGGATATTTGGTCCAGCTTGCACCCAGACATATTGTTGTACTACTTTGTTGTACTACTTTGAAAGATGACGGATTCAGACATATTGTTGTACTACTTTATAAGGTCCTCGAGAATAATTAATAAAATGGCCGCATGCATCTCCTAGATTCACATCGGGGGTCATCCTCCTTTTTAAAAAAAGGGGTTAGATGCAACAACTACTATTTCAGATTTTCGGCTATGAATTTGGGATTTGTGAAAGAGAGTTTGTGTTGCGATGGTGCGAATAACACCCATGTATATTTGGAACAGGAATAAATGAGCAGTGTGTATTGCGAAGAAATGGATAGTAAAATTACAGTACATTTTTGGCATGTTGCATATACAGGGGTCATCTAAATTTACCAGTAAAAATCAGAATTATATAAATGCCCTTGGAAATTTCCAACAATGATCCTTCGGAATTCAAAATTTTGAAAACTGATCTTTCAGAATTTCAAATTTAATCTTTCAAAATTTAGACATAAGGAATTTTGTGGCTTCTTCACAGCTGAAATAAATTTCTACATGAAAAAACCACATGTACAATGGGGAAAACGCGAAGAACCCAGAAAAATAAAAGGTTCCATTTGAATTTCACATGGCAATATATGGATCAATCATTATTCATGGTTCAATGACACATCAAGGAAGAAACGGGTAGTCGGTGTAACCGACGACGGGATCGGAGATGTAGAACGTCATCCTGTTGTACTTGTTAAGCGGCGCGTTGAGCTCTAGCCTCTTCGGCAGGTCGGGGTTTGCCAGGAAGAGCCGCCCAAAAGAGACGAGGTCGGCGTACCCCGAGGAGACCGCCTTATCCCCCTCTTCCCGATCATACCCACCATTTGCAATGAAGGTGCCCTTGAAGGCCTCCCTGTAGGGCAGCAGCCTGTGCGGCACCACCCGCCGGCCGTCGACGAGTGCCATACGGGGCTCGATCATGTGGAGGTAGAGGATCCCATGGTCATTGAGCTTCGTGGCCATGTGGAGGCCGAGCGCGTGCGGGTCGGAGTCATGGCAGTCCATGTAGTCCATGAAAGGCGAGAGGCGGATGCCCACACGATGGGCACCCACTTCCTTGACGACCGCCGCCACCACCTCCAACGCAAAGCGGCACCGGTTCTCCAGGCTGCCACCGTAGCCGTCATCACGGTCGTTGGCGCTGTCCTTGAGGAACTGCTCGATGAGGTATCCGTTGCCGCCGTGGATCTCCACTCCGTCAAAGCCTGGCCGTCGGCGAGCAGAGGAAAGCAGAGTGTTACTAGCATTCTAGGCAGAGGAAAGCAGAGTGTAAAAAGAAAACAGAGGAAAGCAGAGTATATGTTCTCAGCTCACGTACCGGCGTCGATGGCGTTCCGTGCTGCTTTCCTGAAGTCGTCGACGATCAAGGGGATCTCCTCCACGGCCAGCCTCCTCGGCGGCGAGAACTCCTCGCGGCTGCCGTCGTGCCTGACCTGCGGCCCGACCATCCTCTCGGTGCTCGACACCGGCGCGGCGCCGCCGGGCTGGAACCCGTAGGTCGACACGCGCCCGACGTGCCAGAGCTGGCAGAAGAAGGCGGCGCCCTTGGCGTGCACGGCGTCGACGACGGGCCGCCACGCCTCCACCTGCTCGGCCGTCCACACGCCGGGGGTGTCCGTGTACCCCTGCGCCGTGTCGGAGACCCCCGTGGCCTCGGTGATGAGCATCCCGCCGGCGGTGGCGCGCTGCCCGTAGTACACGGCGGCGTGCGGCTGCGGCACGTTGCCGTAGGAGCGCTGCCGCGTCAGCGGCGCCAGCACCACCCGGTGGGCGAGGTCGAGGGTCGAGCCCATCTTGTACGGCGTCATGAGAGGGATGGGCTTGGACTCGGCCTCAGGCTCCATTGCTGCGAGCTCCTGAGCTGCCGAGCTTTGATCAATGGAGGTGGTCGATGGAGGTGGAGGGATCCATTAATTTATACAGCACACGGCATGGGATCTGTGAGTTGTACTCCGTATATAGTATGCAAAAATGGAGTGAGATTCGGACTGTCCACGTCGTGTCCATACTACTAGTTGCTACTTTGAGTAAGGTGAGGTTGGATGGATCATGTGGCAGGTGGCGACTGTAGTGGCGGCTAAGTGGATCGTCTGGTCAAGAAAGATGGGTCAAAATTATGCAGCTGCAACTTGCAGCATCGATGGTGATGCGTCATCCATGACCAATTATCTTATGTAGGTCACCGTCAAGCATCGTATCATGTCGCTTTGGCATAAAACAGTGATTAAAGAAGACGTTTTCTGCTTAACTGAACATGCAGCTAAATTGATTCATCAGCTAGTGTTCAAACATCCATCCTCGCAGTTGGGTGAAACTGAACAGTCAAGTGTTTATCCATGCTCATATTCAGTTCCTGATACCGGCCTGTTGCCGGCTGAACTTGTTTGTCCTTCAGATATGGGTAATATTAATATTTCCTACGTATTTTGTTCTTGCTTGTGCACATACACAGTAGCGTAGCCAGCTCAATAATCCAGGATGGTCCAGTAGTAAAATTTCATTTGTATTTAATTATCAATATTAAATTTTACTCATTTTTGCTATAATATATAGGTTGTAGATAAATTTCAGGATGGTCCATGGACCACCCGGACCCCCCCTAGCTACGCCACTGCACATGCTGTTAGAGTTGTGTCGAATATTATTGTACAAGGTAGGTTACAGTTGGACTCTGAGTAGTATTGTGTTTAGACAGGATATGGAGTCGTGTCCTGATAGGACACATGTATCCTAGACCTCTCATATATAACGGGGGTAGACACACGATGTAACCTATGCTAACAGAATAGCACAGGTACGCGGGGGGAGCCGGCGACGTGTGCCGGCGCCCGGGCGGCCGAGGTGCGGTATTGTGACGGTGTCATGGGGAGGATCGCCCGTAGTCAGGCCCCGGGGATGTAGCCATGTTGGTGAACCTCGTTAACAAATCTCGATGTCGTGCTCGTATGATTGCTTGGTCCTCGGTAGATCGACGGATTGTCTCGGATTATTCTAACAAGTGGTATCATGAGCAAGGTTCGAAGAGGTCGTGGTTGTTGATCTTGAGGTGGAGTAGAATTCGTTGAGATGGATCACTCGTGGTGGATGCTTGGCGAGGAAATTCTACGTTCGATTAGAAGTAACCGGAAGAGCAGACAGCAGCAGCGGCTCACGGAGATGCGGACAGCAGGAGAATCAAGGCGTTTCTCGGAATTGTGCAAGCATGTAGGGGCGTCGGCGGCTCGATGGATTCACATTGATTCGAAAGCATGAGGCAACTCGCGACGGCAATTGATTGATGAGATCTCGCGATTGGTCGTTTGGCAGCGCTCGATCGCGGGATCGCTGCGGGCTAGGGCAGGCGGTGCATACGCGCTTGGTGCCGAGCAAGGCAGCATGCTAGTCGGAAAGACCGAGGCGGCGGGCTGCTGTGTGGGAGCTGACATAGGTGGAGGTCGAGGCATGCCTATGCACGTGTGAACAGGGGAGAGACGTGTGCCTCTGCTGCGTTGGGTTCCCAGTTCAACGGAGCAGCAGATGGGCTTGGATGCTTGTGTCCGTACATGTATCAGGTTGGTAGATTTGTAAAAGAAAAGAGTTAGATACGTGGAGAAGCTAATAGCATGGAAAGAAGAGAAGAAGAAATTGTGTAGAGAAAGGATCTAGGGTGGTCAAGTTTTTGCACTTTGCTAAGGAGCTTCGAGCATGTACGCCAAGGATTGACGTAGAAGTCTTCGAGGAGGCGAAGTACATTGTACAGGGATCATGTATACAAAGGGCGTCAAGCAGTGCATGGATGTGTGCGGACGGACATGACGCAAGGTCGAGCATGGTTGCAACCGGATAATTTTCGGCTGGGTCGGACTGGACAGTCTGACGGATCGATGGGGATGTCGATCAAAGCAGAAGATGGCGGTGATTTCAGCGACGACGACATATGAGCGTGATGCTGATGATGGCTAACTTCTGAGGTGTGGAAACACGTGGTGCAGGCCCGAGGGCTTGTGCGGCTTCAACAGACTATGGCGTAGGGTTGATTCAAGGCAGTGCAGACATGAGAGCTTGAAGTCAACAGGGCGCGGGGTAGCAGGGCCAGCTATATGGAGTCATGTTGAAGGTGGAGCTGGAGTCTAGCGGAAGACTTCACTCTGTGATGATGGAGGGGCTACGGCGTAAATGCATGGAGAGTCGAAGCCTATTTCAGCGGATAGCGAGAGACACATGGATCGGAATGGGTACCAGTGGTCGGATGGAGACGTGATACTCGGCATCGGTCTGTGATGATCGGTGGTTCTCTAAAGTTGGGGTTGAGGCAGTGTGGGCTAGCTACCCGAGAGACTCGACCAGGACAGTAGAGGCTCGACGCGGTGACAGCGGCGAGGCGTGCGGTAAGCACGGGACACAACGACAGACCAATGCACTAGTGGTCAGACATATTATCAGACAAAGTGTGTAAAGGGTGCTGAAGCAGTGTTGACGAGTACCAGATTGAAGTTGGTGACTGGGTCTATCGGTGCTAGTTGATGGACAGGAGTTGACCATGAAAAATCTGAGAAAGTGACGGAAAGTCTGAATTGTCATAAGTGAAGAAAGTACATGCCCGCATATGTTGTGGTGTTTAGTGCACATGGGAAGGTGCATATGACAAGTACAGAAGGAGGCGGAGTGCTATAGCTTTGAAACATGTCAGAGATTATCCGGGAAAAGGATGAAACAACTGCGAATTTGACTCCGGGGTGACACAAGGCGACGGTGAAATTCCTTCAAGTTTCAGACGGACGGTCAAGAAAGAGCAAGGATGTTGAGTTCAGGTAACTCTTATATGTGGCATTCAATATGTGGGTTGTTTACTTTCACGCAGGTCAATGATCAGTGTGTAATGGCGCTGAATGGATAATCCAGAAGTTGGAAGCACAAAGTAAGGTAATAAGTAACTTAACTTTGCTCGAGGGTTGACTGTGAAGAAGACGAGAAGGGACTACAACTGCAGGTGGAGTCACATGAAGTCTGGGAGTAGCAGTGGTGCTCATGGCGTATGTCAAGTCCAATGTACATGGAAATTTGACACGTGGATGAATCCAAGATGATGGAGAATATTCGCCAAGGTGGAGTTTGTTAGAGTTGTGTCGAATATTATTGTACAAGGTAGTTACAGTTGGACTCTGAGTAGTATTGTGTTTAGACAGGATATGGAGTCGTGTCCTGATAGGACACATGTATCCTAGGCCTCTCATATATAACAGGGGTAGACACACGATGTAACCTATGCCAACAGAATAGCACAGGTACGCGGGGGGAGCCGGCGACGTGTGCCGGCGCCCGGGCGGCCGAGGTGCGGTATTGTGACGGTGTCATGGGGAGGAGCGCCCGTAGTCAGGCCCCGGGGATGTAGCCATGTTGATGAACCTCGTTAACAAATCTCGGTGTCGTGCTCGTATGATTGCTTGGTCCTCGGTAGATCGACGGATTGTCTCGGATTATTCTAACACATGCAGGATTAACTTTTAAGTCGGTCATCCATCCTCAAATCCTTTTTTAAAAAGAAAAAAGTATTGTTTCATATGAATAGTCTATCGTTTGTATTAATCTAGGTTCCACACATGTTCATTGTTGAAATGGTGGCAATTAAAACTAGAAGAAACATCATCTTTTGAAACATTACAAAATTGACTAGTTTAATTTGACTAAATGTCATAATTTGAATTATGGATAATAAACTGAAAATCATGACATATGTAGATGTTCATTGCATCGTGGATTCATGGTGATATTTATTTTGAGTCTGTCGGTCACACGGTCTCACTTATGATACCCGGTCTTATAATATAAAAATGTTTTTAACACTATACTAGTGTCAAAAATACGCTTATGTTATGAGACGGAGGTAGTATCATTTTATCCATTAAAATGTTATATTATTTTATCAAAAATCATTTTTGTATGTTTTGTAACATAGATTTTTGACTTCATTTACATTTTTATCAAATTTAACATGTTTTTATATGTTAGAAAATAAATTATAAACATAAGGAAGATAGTCTCGCTTAACTTTTTAGTTTTTATAAAATGTAAAGTTATGTGCACATGTTCGAACATTATCATTGCTTTTTTTTTTCTTTCGGTTCAATACACCACACTAGACCCAAGATTCACGATCGGTACCTCATTTTCGTTGTTTGGACGTACTCTCTATCAGTGGCGGAGGTTCATGGAGGCCAATCTCGACGGTGAACCCCCCAGCACAAGAATAAATCACGCTAAACCACATCATTTTATGTCGTAAATTCAGTAAAAACAGGGTAAATCACATAATTTTGCCCCTCCTTAATCCATTGTTGTTCCACATATTTGTCTCAATCTCCGCCACTGCTCTGTATAGTTTGTAATGGAAGAGTTAAAGTCAGCTCAAATGTAATCATTCTTATTCCAATTCATTATTCATTAATTCAATATAAAATCGTTCATCGATCTTACTTGTCTGAATTAAGTCTCGAAAGATATGTAGCATTTCTCTTATTATTCTCTTTCGGGAATAATACGTCGAGATATTAAAATTAAAAATCTTGTTTATTTATAATGTACTTTTTTACTTATACTTAATTCTTTTTTTACTAAGTAATGAAAAATACGCTCCACATATAATAAAATAAAATTTATCATATTATTCCACACAAAAAATTAGTTTTAGTTTCATATTTGCACTATATTATTCTTTTCTTGTCTGTTTCTCTAAAAAACTTCTGAAGTAAAATCTCAATTATATCTATTTTTTGCATTATGTGAGTTTAGTCATATTGTTACTCACTCTTTCATATAGGATTTTTATTTTCCAACTAGACTACATATTTTCTGGGAGTTGTATGAGATAATTTAATAGCATATATTATGTTGAAGAGATATCTATATGATCCGCAATCACATTAGACTACCTTTTAGCGTGTTCATTGTATCTTATATTTTTGTTGTCCTTAAAAATCAAAGGAACTATGTGGGGTGTTCCATAGTATATGAATCTAGTCATAACTTGAGAATGGTTTATAAAGTACAAGACTATTAAGTTTAGGTGCAATTATATAGATAATTTTTGGGTGTATGAAATGCCTCAATGTGCACTATGTTTTTGCAGTAGCTCATTGGTAGTGGTTGTTTCATAATTAAAGCATGTCACTAAAGCACAAACTCAAATTTCTATACCCACACAAAGGTAACATTTTTATTCTAGATCCACATGGCATTATATCGTTCGATTATTATCATGGTTGAATGACACATCAAGGAAGCCCAGGTAGTCGGTGTAGCTGAAAACAGGTTACAGGTGTAGAGGATATCATCATCGTTGAGTTTTGTGGAAAGTGGGGAGTCATGGCAATCCATGTATGCAAGAGCTATATCTCACATTAAGTGAGATTGATAGCTTCCCTGTGTCGATATATACAGTAACCAATAGGCCCGTTATCGCTCTTAAAATAGATAAATCACAGGAAATAAAGAGAAGGTGTGGGATTCAATCCCGCGAACTCCTTGTAACTTTGTTGCACTTCTAGCCATTGAGCCATAACTCATTTCATGTTGATATGAAGGGCGTGAACTACCTGGAAAAAAAACAAATCGATTCCACTAGATTTTCATGTTTTTTTATTTTTTCTAGTTTTCATCGGTTTATCTTCCTTTCTTACTTTGTTTTACTGGGTATTTTCTTTTCTTTCTTTCCTAGTTTTCATTTATTTTTTGGGTTTCGTTTTTCATTTTCTTCTCCATTTTTTCATTTATTTCTCCGGTTTTATTTTTTCCTTTCGGTTTATTTTTTCTGTTTTTGTTTCCAATTTTTTTGTTTTCTTTCTTTCTTTTGGTTGCTCATTGTACATTTTTTTATATATGTTAACAACATTTTTTGATATACGTTTAATATTTTTTAATATAAATTTAACATTTTTTCAATATATAGTCAAAATATTTTCTGTATATATATTTTTAACATTTTTATTTATTATTGCTTCTACGATATGTTTAGTAAAAGCTTTATTTTGTTCAAAGGTATTAGGTAAGCTAAATATGGGTTTCAATAAGGAAATACATTCTACTAAAGAATAACTCTCATAATTTAAGTCCTTGTAATTCAAGATAGTGGGCACATCACTAGTTAAAGTTTTGACCTCTTCAACCCCACTTTTTCCATTTTTATCATTAGGATCATCACCCTTCAAACAAACGGGATGCCTTGAAGCTAAAGTTGACTCACCTCCAGTCCCTTTATCATCAGTTTTCAGATTACTAAGTAAAGATTCAATTGGAGAAACACCAATCATTTGAATATCTTCATCATGATTACGGTAAAAACCGGGTGGAAGAGTTTTTTCTAAGAATTCTCGCTTAGCTCTCAACGTAGCGGTCCTCTCATTGCTTTCATTAACATAGACTTGGATAGATTTAATGGACTCGTTAATATCATGCTTGGGTGGCAATTGTTTTTAAGAGTTTCCACATCATGAGCAATTCTATCCATACTTCTAGCCATATCGTCAATTTTATGCAATTTTCCTTCTATCATAGTATTGAATTTTTTGAGAAATAATTAATAGTTAGTTAGTGTGCCAATGAATGAGCTTTCACTGACGTGCAATGGAGATGCATATGTTTCCAAGGAGAAATTCACATGTCAGTGCTTGTCATAAAATGAAATTTACCGCATTGTACTGCGCCTTCGTCCATTTCCAATTTATTTTGTCCGTATCAGGTTTTGTTGGAATTACCATTGTTGTTAAGTTGTTACTTAATCATTTATATTTGTGTTATTGCACGGCGCTAGTGTGATGTGTGTTCACTTCTGTTCGTGTGGGTTCAGTCTTTGGTCAAATCTACCAAACACGAGCTAGTTCCCAGCCCGGATGTGTTTCCCCTTAAAAAAAGAAATTCCCTCATGTTTTTATGTTGATAGAGCGCAGAGCTTACTCCCTTTTGTCAAATGATTTCGCACGTCTCAGCGAAAATATCTGAATACACAAAGTTCCCTTGAAATGTGTCTAACAAAACCCATGCGTACTTGGAATTTGCTGTCTAATTATTGCAAAAATCATAAAGGATTTTCCTGACAATTTCAAAGACGAAAATCATTGATGGCCATCTTGGGGCCCAATCCGACAGAGTAGTAATGCGCGACATAGTCTCTGGCGAGTGTCTCCCTATACAACGGCGGGTTCTTCTCCGACAACAGCTCCTTGATAGGGCCATACATCCTCTCCGAACTTGGATTGCTCGGGAAAGACGCGATCGAGACCCTCGGTGCATCATTCTTCGCGATGACTCTGTGCTCCACGCTCGTAAACCTGTCATTCGAGATCATCTAGCGGCGGAGAGGAGAGACACGTGTATGCCTTTAGCATTTTACGGTTGCATTTAATGGTTTTTGTGTGACCTAATTGTGGAGGTGTGTAGGTACCTGTAAGAGATCGCCCACATTGACGATGAACGCCGCTGGTGTTGGCGTGACGTCGACCCACCGGTTCTCGTGGAGGACCTGGAGCCCGCCGACGCCGTCTTGGAGGAGCACCGTGAGGAAGCCGGAGTCGGAGTGGCGGGTGGTGCCGATGGCGAGGGAGGGCTCGGGGCATGGAGGGTAGTAGTGGCAGAGGATCATCTGGCCCTGGTTGCAACCCATGTCGGCGAGGTGGTTGGGGTGGAGGCCGAGTGCTTCGGACAGCAGAGCAAAGAGCGTGTCCCGTAGCTTCCTCACGTGCTCCGCGTAGTCAAGGAACACGTCACTGCATGCGCATATAAGTCAAAGTTTACTACTACATGTGGGCATTGCCGGGCTATCTAAAATGGAGTGGAGTCTGGATGGATGGATCACGTACCGGCAGCAGGACTCCGGCATGTCGCCGGCGTCGGGAGGGTGGGGTGCGACGCGGAGGTAGAGGGTGTCGCGCCAGTTGGCCACCATGGACTGATGCAGGTCGAAGTTGCAGTTGTATTTGACGGCCATCGCCGGATCGCGGGTGTAGAGCCGCGCCTTGTCGGTGCCCTCGCCGCCGGGGGACTCGTGGAACGCCCGGGCCGCCTCCACCGCCGCGGAGCAGGCCTGAAGAGGGACGCCGTGGCCCGTCACCTGGAAGAACCCCCACTCGGCCGCGGCGCGCCCCACGGCCGCCACCACGGCCGCGCGGTCCCCGCCGAGGTCGATCACCGGGACGGCCGCAGGTTCCTGCCGGCCGCCGGTGGGCTCGTGGGCGTCGTCGGGGACGCGGAAGATGCGGGGGACGCGGGTGACGCCGGAGGCGACGAGGCCGTGCACGCCGGCGAAGGTGGCGTCCAGCGCGCGGAGCTCGGCCGTGCGGTCGTAGGCGGCCGACATGGTTGGTGGCGATGGCCGTGGGTGCGACATGGATAGTTGGTGGTGCGAGTGAGTGCGATCGGCAATGGCTGTTGGACTGTTCTTATCAGCTGCAGCCGCTAGTGCTGAAATTTTGCGGCGACAGCGACGGGGAGGAGAAGGAAGGGCAGCATGCCACGTACGTACGCTGCCCCCGGCGGCTCCGGTGTCCAGTATTCCGGCGGAGTCTGCGATGGAAACCCAGTAATGCTACACGTACCGAGTTTTTACAAAAGATTTACAGATTGCTTATCACCGGAAATTGATTAAGGTACACGGGCCCACCGCTGAAATTCAGGGGGGCAATTAAAAGAGCTTACAGTATCCAGCCCGTAAAATCCTGTAGAATGTGTCCGTATGTTAAGCATTATTGATGGAAACCTCAGCGCGCACGCATGCATTCGGACCAGGATCAGGCTCGCAGAGAAATAAAGTTTTAACAAGTTAAAGAAAAACATGTAACCAAGTATCAGTCGCCCTTGCAGCATTTTGTCCCGTCGTTTGTAACATTTCTTACTAGCGGTTACAACATCCGTCTTGTTGCTTCTAGCATGTCGTTCCTGGTCGATTGTAGCACGTCGTCTCACCGGTCGCAATATCCTCCATTTACGGCTATAGCATTTTATCCAAAACGATCGTTGCTTGCAGTACGATCACAACATTTTTCATTGTCGTTAGTCGACTCAGTTTTAGACGCATCAAAAAATAACGCGAGTAATGGATATTCAATTTGGCTCTCAGGTCCAAATGATCCTAGAATCTTTACCGTTACCTAACTTCTAGATTCACGTTAGCAGTTGTATTCACTCTTGTATTTCCATTTGATGTGCCATTTTGCTACAGCGGCATGGCCCACGTCTGATGGAGCAGTAAATGGCAGTGTCGTTGGAGCCGAACGTCCTAGACGTTTTGGGTACTGGCGGACTCACGTTTCGGAAACCCTGAACCGGCCGGCGAAGTAATTTATGTTCTCTCCTCGATCCCATTCATTTCATTCAAACTCTTGCCCTGCAAAATAGGGATGGCCGGTTGTTTCCCTTTTAAAGAAAAATAATAAAATAATATAAAGTCTAACTTGATCGACGTCCAAATTATATACTCATGCAGTGTTTGTGTTAGAGATACGACACGCGATTGATGCGATGAAGAACGGAATCAAGCAAAGGGACACAAGATTTTAAGAGCATCTCTAGTAGAACCCTCAAACCTTTAAATGTAAAATCAGTTTTAAGGGTTGAGAATTGCCCATTTTTGACACTTTTAAGGGCTGAAAAACAGGGGCAAAGATTAAAAACAGGGGCAAATATTCCGTTATAAGGGTTGGGTTTGAGGGTTCTAGTCTTTGCCCCAACCCCAAAGTCATATGATTCACAGAAAAGAGTACTCGAGGAGTACATGGAGTTGATACACTGAATTTTGTTTGCAGTAGATGCACTGTGATGATCTCTGCATCACCACAAAAGTACAGATACAAAGCCAGATGATTTGCTTATTATACTGAACTTTTCCTGGGTAAGTCATATGATTTGCTTTTGCTATCTTGTTAGGTGAGTAAACACTAAACCAGTGTTTAGTAAATGGCTGCTCCAAATGTTCAGTAAATGGTTCTCAAAATGTTCAAAATGTCCAGTATTTGTGTTAACACTAAATCAGTGTAAACTGAATTACTGTCAAAGAAATTACTGAATATTTGTTAAACCTTTTTACTCCAGTACAACTAAATGATTTTTTTCAGTGCTGTGTATTTAAATGAATCTTTTGCTGTTACTTTTTGGAGTATTTAAATGAAAGGGAGTATAAATACTGTTTAGTTAAAACTAAAACAAATCTTTTGCATTAATTAAATCTGAATGAGACCTTTTCAGTTCATTTTAAGAGAAATATTGCAGTAGCTTAAAATGGAACTTTGTTGTTTTGGATTTTCCAGTAGCTTAAAATTCTTGTTATGTGCTTTGCTGAATTTAAATGGAGTAAATCAGTGTAAACTGAAGATCTTCTTGTTATGTGTTCTGGAATTTTCAGAATTTGAGTACACCAGTGCATATTTACTGGATTGCTATGATTTGCGATGACCAGACGGGGGCGCAACGACAATCAGGCTGGGCAGGGCCGGCTGGCGGCGGCGGAGGGGAGGCCGGGGGCGGAGGGCCGGCCGGGGCGGCGGCGCTGTGGAGGGCGGCCGGGGCTGCGGAGGGGCGGCGGGGGCGGGGCGGCGCTGCGGACGGGGCGGCAGAGGCGGCGCTGCGGACAGGGCAGCCGGGGCAGCGGCGGCGGAGGGACGGCCGGGGTGAGGCGGCGGCGGCGGAGGGCGGCCGGGGCGGGGCGGCGGAGGGGCGGCCAGGGCGGCGGATGGGCGGCCGGAGCGGAGCGGCGGCGGCGGTGGATCGAGGGGAGGGAGCTGAAACTTCCCTCCCGCGCTGGAGAGGAAGAGGAGTGCAGGTTGGGGGGAGTTTCTCCCCCCAACCCTCACTTCTACAGGCTGCGATGGCATTTGAGGGTTGGACCTCTAAATTTTTTTACGGGTTTAAGGGTTTAAGGGTTCTAGTCTACGCCGTTTTTTCAACGAAAACTGTAAAAAAGCGGTTATTTTTAAGGGTTTGAGGGTTTGAGGGCTCTACTAGACTTGCTCTAACATGGAAACCCCCTTCAACACGAAGGGGGAAAAACCACGGGCGCCAGCCAACCAAACTTCACTATGATCGGAAGAGGTTACAAACGCCGGGGGATTTACAACTGATCGACTTATCCTGTGTGGCAGCTTACAAGAGGTATATATAACACATGTGTCCTAGGTCAACCCTGATCCGTACCGCGGGGGCGGCTTGGGCCGAAGCGAAGCGGAGCGTAGCAAAGTCTGAACTTGGACTTCCTCTTTATATTAAAATTTGGAGCATAACATAACAAACTCCACCTTGAAACAAATTCCATCTTGTAGCATGAATGAGAACCTTCTCCCTAAACAACAAAGAGAACACTTTCGCGCGCCAAACAACCACTAGGGCTAATGAGTTATACCTTGCTCAGACTTAGCGGGAAGTGGCTTTGTGAACATATCAACAGGATTATCATAAGTACTAATCTTGCATACCTTCAGTTTACCTTGCTCAACAATGTCTCGAACAAAGTGATATTTGACGTCAATGTGATTTGTTCTCTCATGGAACATTTGATCCTTACTGAGGTATATGGCACTCTGACTGTCACAAAATAGATTAATGCAAGAATTATCTCCACAAAGCTCAGCATACAAACCTTTCAACCAAACTGATTCTTTACATGCTTCTGCAATAGCCATGTATTCTGCTTCAGTGGTAGATTGAGCAACTACTGCCTGTAGTGTCGCCCTCCAACTCACGACACAACCACCAATAGCGAACACATAACCTGTAAGGGACCTCCTCTTGTCCAAATCGTTGGAAGCAAAATCTGAATCCGCATAGCCAACTAATCCCGCACCAGTCCTGCCAAATTTCAAACAAGCATTGGAAGTGCCACGAAGGTACCTGAAAATCCACTGAACAACCTTCCAATGTTCTTTACCAGGGTTAGCCATATATTTACTGACCAAACTCATTGCAAATGACAAATCAGGTCTAGAACATACCATGGCAAACATTAAAGAACCGACAACACTAAAATATGGAACTCTTGACATATACTCAAGCTCTTCATCCGTACTAGGACATTGAGAGGATGACAATTTGAAACGAGGAGCAATAGGAATGCTTACTGACTTAGGATCATGCATGTTAAAACGATGAAGAACTTTCTGAATGTAACTTTGCTGACTAAGAAATAACAAACCAGAATTTATGTCCCTAGTAATTTCCATCCCTGGAATTTTCTTAGCAGCACCAAGATCCTTCATGTCAAACTCACTACTTAACTGTGCCTTTAAAGTAGTGATATTTCTCTTTCCCTTGGCAGCAATCAACATTTCATCAACATATAACAACAAGTATATAGGTGATCCATCAACAAATTTAATGTAAACACAACTATCATATGCGGGCCTCTTAAATCTATGTGCAATCGTGAATGAATCAATCCTTTTATACCACTGTCTCGGAGACTGTTTTAAACCATATAGGGACCTCTTTAACTTGCAAACAGTTTTTCCTTCCCAGGCACTATGAAACCTTCTGGTTGGTCCATATAAATTTCCTCCTCTAGTTCTCCATGCAAAAAAGCAATCTTGACATCTAACTGCTCAAGCTCAAGATCATTCATAGCAATAATACCAAAAAATGCACGAATGGAACTATGCTTGACAACTGGAGAGAACACATCATTATAATCAATACCTGGTATCTGACTAAAGTCCTTAGCCACTAACCTTGCCTTAAACCTTGCAGACTCACTAGGAGACAAACCTTCCTTTCTTTTGAAGATCCATTTGCAACGAACGGTCTTCTTTTGTTTAGGCAAGTGCACAACATCCCATGTGCCATTTTTCTCAAGTGATTGCATCTCTTCCTGCATAGCAGCAATCCACTTCTCGCGGTCATAGCAAATAATGGCTTCAATATATGTGGATGGCTCATGGATGTTCTCAACCTGTTCTGCACAACTAAAAGCATAATGAACAATGTCACACTCCTCAATTAGGCGTTTAGGTTTGCTAATGACTCTCTTTGTCCTGCCATCTACAAGAGATTGAATTTGTGGCTGCAAAACATGAGGTGAGCGTTGCACAACATCATCATCATGAATCTCTGTGTCTGGAGTATCATCAACATTATCAACAATTTTGTTTTCCTCATCATCAAAATGCCCCACCTGCACAGTAACTCATTGTGGCTCCACATCAAAGCTATCATTGGACAGATCATCATGACACATAACATATTCATTGAAAACAACACTTCTGCTCACAAAAAACTTATTAGTTTCAGGATTCCATAAGCGATATCCTTTTACTCCTGAACCATATCCAACAAACACACACTTAAGAGCTCTAGGCTCAAGTTTTTCGTTATCAACATGTGCATATGCATTGCAACCAAAAACTCTCAACTGTGAATAATCAGCCGGTATAATAGACCATACCTCAGTGGGAGTTTTCTTATTAAGTGGAATAGATGGATACCTATTTATGAGGTAGCAGACGGTGGAGGCTGCTTCAGCCCAAAAACGTTTGCCCATGTGAGCATTGAACAACATGCAGCAAGCCCTGGAGATGATGGTTCTGTTCATACACTCAGCCACACCATTTCTATTGAGGAGTGTATGGGACGGTGTGGTGCCTGACGATGCTCAAGTTTCTGCAATACCTGTTAAAAGCTTTTGAACAGAATTCCATACCATTGTC
>NC_058519.1:9438266-9473266 GCF_904849725.1 Hordeum vulgare subsp. vulgare
TCGTAGCAAGCTACAAGGACTCCATTACGTCGCGTGACATTTCCCCAAAGGAGACAGACACAACAGCTAAGAAGGACACATGCCGGTCAACCAATGTGTCCGGAGCAGTAGCGAACTACCAAGGCTCGTTGGACCACAAAGGGGCATTTCCTTGTAAGGAGTGCTACTAAAGTCCACGACTAGGTAATAGAACCCCATACATATCAAGTACGACACACGTACGCACGGCATACCGATATGTATAGATACATCGATGGCATCACAACATAACCATAAACATACAAGCTTTATCTAAGAGGCTCGGAAGAGCCACACACACAATATTACACATTAAGGGTCTCACGACCCATAATAGCAGTCATACAATACAAGCCAGCGGAAGAGTTATAAACTGTCTGGGTACAGACAGGGCAACTAGTAGGCACGTGGCCTGACTATACTACAGAGCCGACGTAGGGCCAGATCGTAGCTGGGACACCAGCTACTCGTCGTCGTCGATGTCTACGAAGAACCCTCCATTAGGGTCATTAGCAACCTCTGCAACATTTATTAAGCAAACATGAGTACGAAGGTACTCAGCAAGACTTTAGGAGAACTAACTACTCATGCAAGGTATCAAAAGGTATGGTGGGGTTTCATGCGGGAAGCTAGCATTTGACTCGTGGCTAGACAACTTGCTTTTGAAATTAGTTTTGACAACTTGATTTCTCGCACACGAGTCCACTAACACCACAACAATACACTATCGTGGAATCATTCTGTCTCCATACGGAAATGCCGTCCACGACACTCACGCTTATCTTGACAATTTTATGAGTAGCCATTTAAGTTATCTATGAACAACATATGTCTCCAAGTAGTCCATATCCGCGGACGCGGCTATTCGAATAGATCATAACCCTGCAGGGGTGTACTTCGTCACACACGCTCTCGCCACTTATCGCCAAGTGCACGTCATGCACCTCGGCAACCTTCAAGCGGAAGCCCAGCGAGGGAGTCGGCCACGACCGTTAACCACACTAGTACCTAGTCCAGGTTTATCGCCTATCTGAGAGTAACCCGTACGGAAGTCCGGCCGAGGTTTCTGCCACGGCCTCAAACGATGTGCGCAGGGTTCCCAAGCCACCATCCGGGTGCCACTTGGTACACCGTGCCACTGCCTACCGCATCACAGCCCACCTCTCAGGTCAGCACCATGCACGGCCTCCAGCATTACTATAAACACCAGAAACTACTTGCAACTCCTGGACCGAGTACTACGCAATTAATAGGCCGAGCGGGGTCATATTTCAGGGCCCAGCATGTGGTAGTATCTAGTCTTGGATTACATACACGGAACTCAGTTCCTAAGGACGGTTCCAATGAAACAACCCTCCATGTACTCCTACACAGCCTTTCACCGGTACCTTTACCAAATCAAGTTCAACACACGACCTTTGCTCACCGAACACATTCCACATTTCTGTTCATCTCCCAGATGACAGACCATACACAACTCTAAGCATAGCATGCATAGCAGGATAAGGCACATCATAGCTCAAGCAACTACCAGGTATGCTAGGTTGCAAGGTTCGGCTATTTACTGTGACAAGGTTAAGTCATGCAAAGGAAGTGGGTCCAACTATCGTGGCGAAAGCAGTTGAAGCATTTGATCCTAATGCAATGAATAGGTGCAGGAGCAAGAACATAGGAGTTATCGGGATGATCAAAGGGGTTGCTTGCCTTGTTGCTCAGAGGAGGAACGATATCCGTCAGACGGATATTCGGTAGAATCCGGGGGTGCGGAGCCTACCGAAATGAATGGCAACATTCAATAACAATCATATGCAATCAAAATGATGCATGAGCATGGCATGAGAATGCAAAGTGATAAGTTATTATAATCAAGATGTTTTAGGTTTAGAGTTGATTTGGATCACATTCGAATAGCAATTCAAACGGTATTCTCGGATACCGGTTTAATTGATTCGACCTGATGCTCAGATCAACCTAATATTAACATGCATGAATTGTCATGTTATGGTACTGATTTATATCTAGGGCAGTGTGTGATCATTGCATTTATAATGAAATTTGGATATTTTTGCAAATTCCATTTATAAAGTGATTAAAGAATTGAATTTATCCTTATTTCACAATTTAGGGTCCTTTAACTTTTTCAAACATAGTTGAAAGTAGCATAATCAGAATCCTTGAATTTTTCTGATACTTTTTCATATATAATTTATTTTCATTGGAGTTACAGATTAATTTCTATGATTTTTGCAATTTTTAGCAATTTTCTGAATTAGTTTTAAACTGGAAATTCTATTTATTGCATCAGGCTGACGTCAGCAGGTCAGCCGACCTGTTCAGGTCAAACCTGACAGGGGGGCCCCACTGGTCAGCCTCTCTGGGACTAATCCCGCGCTGACCAGCCCCTAATTGGGGTTTGACCAGGCGTGGGGCCCTCTGGCAGCGACTGATGGGAGGGCGATTACGCCCTAATGGTCGGCCACGTGGACGCCCACCGGAGGGTGGTCGCCGGCGACCAAACCCGCGGCGGAGGGCTCGTCGGAGGCGACCTAGACGGCGCTGCACAGCACGAAAACGCACGCGGTTGGCAGCTACAACAAGCTCGCGAAGTGGCCGATCTGGTAGGACCAACTGGGGAGGCTAGGGTCGCCGGAAGAGGCGTCGGCGACGAGCCGGAGCGGCGGCCGAAGCTCGGGCGTCCTCGGGGTCTTTGAACCAGGGGGATCTACGCTCGGTTCTTAGCTGCTACGGCATCTACACGTCGTCCTGGAGCTGTTGGTGCCCTCGGAAGGACGAGCTGGACATCGGAGGGCTACCGGCGACGAGCGGCAGCGGCGGTCCTCGTCGGGCTCCGGTGAAACTAGGGCTAGAGGAGGGGATCGAGGGGGAAAACTTAGGGGAAATGACCGCATGCTCACGGGGAGTGCAGAGCAGAGCTTAGACAGCTCGGGGAAGGCCTGGGGGCGATGAATCGACGGGAGAGGTCCGGCGGCCGGAGGTGGAAGACGACGGCGTTGCGGGCGCTGCAGGGCTTCAGGAGGCTTCGGCTTCTGCAGAGACGACCAGGGCGACGAGGCGGAGCTAATGGCGTGCTCTGGGAGGGGATCCTATGGCCAGGGGCACGGACAGCTCGAGCTCGACCTCGGCTCTAATGGCGGCAGCAGGGAGAAGGAGGGGATCCGGGAGGAGGGGAAGAACCGAGGCGGGGAATGGATAGGGGAAGCTCTGGGGAGCTTATCCCCGTCGTCGCCAGCGCGAACCGGCGGCCAGGCAGGCACGCAGGTGCGTGGCCGCGCCGGAGGGGGCGGCGGCACCTCCTGCTGCCTACTGGCGCGAGGGAGGGGACGAGCGGGGAGATGGGCCGGGCCAGGTCAGGGCGAAAGGTAAGTTTTTTTTCCCACTTTCTCTGTTTTTGTTTTTCTGTTTTGCTATTTATTGCTTTGCTAATTATTTCAGCTCCAAAACAAAAAGTAAAAACTACTTTAGACCTCCTGAAATATTTGTTATAATATCCCCACTCATTTCCAAGACTTTCAACATTTTTGGAAAATTATAGTTTCTGATTTCAAATTTTAAATTTGAAACCAGTGGCTTTTTGCATTTATTTAAAATGCTTAAAATGCCAAGAAAATAGTTTTCTCCAATGCTCACTTACTTTCATGATTTATTAGAAAGTTTGAACATTTCTTGAGGCCATTTTGGGTTCATTGATTTTGAACTCGTTGAAATTTCCTTTAATTGAAATAGTGGCTAGGGTTTTGAGTTTTTCCTTTGCCACTTTGTTGTTTTGTTGAAACTTCTTAGATGCAAATGCAAAGAAGACATGAGCACAATGCTATCTTGCTTAAGGGTTTAGGGATGTGACAGTGATGTGCGTTTTGCTGCCCTCCTTAGTCTTTTCTTGATTCAGCGGTATTGTTGGATTGAAGCGGCTTGGACCGACATTACTCGTACGCTTACGAGAGACTGGTTTCATCGCTACGAGTAACCCCGTTGCTCAAAGATGACTGGCAAGTGTCGGTTTCTCCAACTTTAGTTGAATCGGATTTGACCGAGGAGGTCCTTGGATGAGGTGAAATAGCGACTCATATATCTCCGTTGTGGTGTTTGCGTAAGTAAGATGCGATCCTACTACATACCCATGGTCACCACGTAAAACATGCAACAACAAAATTAGAGGACGTCTAACTTGTTTTTGCAGGGTATGCTTGTGATGTGATATGGCGAACGATGTGATGTGATATATTGGATGTATGAGATGATCATGTTGTAATAGATAATATCGACTTGCACGTCGATGGTACGGCAACCGGCAGGAGCCATAGGGTTGTCTTTATACTAATGTTTGTGCTTGTAGATGCGTTTACTATTTTGCTAGGATGTAGCTTTAGTAGTAATAGCATGAGTAGCACGACAACCCCAATGGCGACACGTTGATGGAGATCATGGTGTGGCGCCGATGACAAGAAGATCGTGCCGGTGCTTTGGTGATGGAGATCAAGAAGCACTTGATGATGGCCATATCATGTCACTTATGAATTGCATGTGATGTTAATCCTTTTATGCACCTTATTTTGCTTAGAACGACGGTAGCATTATGAGGTGATCTCTCACTAAAATTTCAAGACGAAATTGTGTTCTCCCCGACTGTGCACCGTTGCTACAGTTCGTCGTTTCGAGACACCACGTGATGATCGGGTGTGATAGACTCAACGTTCACATACAATGGGTGCAAAACAGTTGCGCACGCGGAACACTCGGGTTAAGCTTGACGAGCCTAGCATGTGCAGACATGGCCTCGGAACACATGAGACCGAAAGGTCGATCATGAATCATATAGATGATATGATTAGCATAGGGATGCTTACCACTGAAACTATACTCAACTCACGTGATGATCGGACTTGAGCTAGTGTAAGTGGATCATGAACCACTCAAATGACTAGAGAGATGTACTTTTTGAGTGGGAGTTTAGCGAATAATTTGATTAAGTTAAACTCTAATTATCTTGAACATAGTCTAAGTCCACTTTGAATATATTTGTGTTGTAGATCATGGCTCACGCGACAGTCACCCTGAATTTTAATACGTTCCTAGAGAAAGCTAAGTTGAAAGATGATGGAAGCAACTTTGTAGACTGGGCTCGTAATCTTAAGCTAATCTTAGAAGCTGGGAAGAAGGATTATGTCCTTAATGCTGCGCTAGGAGATGAACCACCCGCTACGGCTGATCAGGATGTTAAGAACGCTTGGTTAGCACGTAAGGAGGACTACTCAGTAGTTCAATGTGCAGTGTTGTATGGCTTAGAACCGGGACTTCAACGTCGCTTTGAGCGTCATGGAGCATTTGAGATGTTCTAGGAGTTGAAGTTTATCTTTCAGAAGAATGCCCGGATCGAGAGGTATGAGACCTCCGATAAATTCTATGCTTGCAAGATGCAGGAGAACTCGTCTGTCAGTGAACATGTGCTCAAAATGTCTGGGTACTCAAACCGTCTAGCTGAGCTGGGGATTGAACTCCCGCAAGAGGCTATCACTGACAGAATCCTTCAATCACTGCCGCCAAGCTATAAAGGCTTTGTGTTGAACTACAACATGCAAGGGATGAACAAGTCACCCGGCGAGTTGTTTGCGATGCTGAAAGTCGCAGAGTCTGAACTCCGTAAAGAGCATCAAGTGTTGATGGTGAATAAGACCACTAGTTTCAAGAGAAACGGCAAAGGCAAGAAGGGTAATTCAAAGAAGAGCGGCAAGCATGTTGGCAATCTGACGAAGAAACCCAAAGCTGGACCTAAGCCTGAAACAGAGTGTTACTATTGCAAGGGTATGGGTCACTGGAAGCGCAATTGCCCCAAGTATCTGGCAGATAAGAAGGCGGCCAAAGAAAAATCAGGTATATTTGATATACATGTTATTGATGTGTACTTAACCGACTCTCGTAGTAGTGCCTGGGTATTCGATACCGGTTCTGTTGCTCATATTTGCAACTCGAAACAGGAACTACGGAATAGACGAAGGCTGGCGAAAGATGAAGTGACGATGTGCGTAGGAAATGGTTCCAAGGTTGATGCAATCGCTGTCGGCATAGTTTCACTTCAGTTACCATCAGGATTAGTTATGAACTTGAATCATTGTTATTTAGTGCCTGCGTTGAGCATGAACATTATATCTGGATCTTGTTTATTGCAAGACGGTTACTCTTTTAAGTCAGAGAATAATGGTTGTTCTATTTCTATGAGTATAATCTTTTATGGTCATGCACCCAATGTGAGAGGATTGTTCATATTGAATCTTGATAGCGATACACACATACATAACATTGAGACCAAAAGAGTTAGAGTTAACAATGATGGCGCCATATTTTTGTGGCACTGCCGCTTAGGTCATATTGGTGTAAAGCGCATGAAGAAACTCCATGCCTATGGACTTTTGGAGTCACTTGACTTTGATTCACTTGACACGTGCGAACCATGCCTCATGGGCAAGATGACTAAAACTCCGTTCTCCGGAACAATGGAGCGTGCAAGTGACTTGTTGGAAATCATACATACCGATGTGTGTGGTTCGATGAGCGTAGAGGCACGCGGCGGATATCGTTATTTTCTCACATTCACTGACGATTTGAGTAGATATGGTTATGTCTACTTAATGAAGCACAAGTCTGAAACATTTGAAAAGTTCAAGCAATTTCAGAGTGAAGTTGAAAATCATCGTAACAAGAAGATCAAGTTCCTACGGTCTGATCGTGGGGGTGAATATCTGAGTTTCGAGTTTAGTGCTCACTTAAGACAATGTGGAATTGTTTCACAGTTGACACCGCCTGGAACACCACAGCGTAATGGTGTGTCCGAACGTCGTAATCGTACTTTATTAGAGATGGTGCGATCTATGATGTCTCTTATCGATTTGCCGTTATCGTTTTGGGGTTATGCATTAGAAACAGCTGCATTCACTTTAAATAGGGCACCATCAAAATCCGTTGAGACGACACCATACGAACTGTGGTATGGCAAAAGGCCAAAGTTGTCGTTTCTTAAAGTTTGGGGATGTGATGCTTATGTCAAAAAGCTTCAGCCTGAAAAGCTAGAACCCAAAGCGGAAAGGTGCGTCTTCATAGGTTACCCAAAAGAGACAGTTGGGTACACCTTCTATCTCAAATCCGAGGGCAAAGTGTTTGTTGCTAAAAACAGAGCTTTTCTCGAGAAGGAGTTTCTCTCGAGAGAATTGAGTGGGAGGAAGATAGAACTTGACGAGGTTGTCGAACCTCTCATCCCTCTGGATGGTGGCGCAGGGCAAGGGGAAACCTCTGTCGTTGCGACGCCGGTTGAGGAGGAAGTTAATGATGATGATCATGAAACTCCGGTTCAAGTTTTTGTCGAACCATGCAGGTCGACGAGACCACGTGCTGCTCCAGAGTGGTACGGTAATCCCGTCTTATCAATCATGTTGTTGGACAACAATGAACCTGCAAATTATGAAGAAGCAATGGTGGGCCCAGATTCCAACAAATGGCTAGAAGCCATGAAGTCCGAGATAGGATCCATGTATGAGAACAAAGTGTGGACTTTGGAGGTACTGCCTGAGGGCCGTAATGCTATTCAGAACAGATGGATCTTTAAGAGGAAGACGGATGCTGACGGCAATGTGACAGTTTATAAAGCTCGACTTGTGGCAAAGGGTTTTTCACAAGTTCAAGGAGTTGACTATGATGAGACATTCTCACCCGTAGCGATGCTTAAGTCCGTCAGAATCATGTTAGCAATAGCTGCATTTTTCGATTATGAAATCTGGCAGATGGATGTCAAAACGGCGTTCCTTAACGGTTTCCTTAAGGAAGAATTGTATATGATGCAACCCGAAGGTTTTGTCGATCCTAAGAATGCTAACAAGGTGTGCAAGCTCCAACGATCCACTTATGGACTGGTGCAAGCATCTCGGAGTTGGAACAAATGCTTTGATGAGGTGATCAAAGCATTCGGGTTTATACAAGTGGTTGGAGAATCTTGTATTTACAAGAAAGTGAGTGGGAGCACTGTGGTGTTTCTAATATTATATGTGGATGACATATTGTTGATTGGAAACAACGTAGAGTTTTTGGAGAGCATAAAGGATTACTTGAATAAAAGTTTCTCTATGAAGGACCTAGGAGAAGCTGCTTACATTCTAGGCATTAAGATCTATAGGGATAGATCAAAACGCCTGATAGGACTTTCACAAAGCACATACCTTGATAAAGTTTTGAAGAGGTTCAAAATGGAACAGTCCAAGAAGGGGTTCTTGCCAGTTTTACAAGGTACGAGATTGAGTAAGACTCAGTGCCCATCAACTGATGAGGATAGAGAGCATATGCGCTCTGTCCCCTATGCTTCAGCCATAGGCTCTATCATGTATGCAATGCTGTGCACTAGACCGGACGTTAGCCTGGCCATAAGTATGGCAGGTAGGTTCCAGAGTAATCCAGGAGTGGATCACTGGACGACGGTCAAGAATATCCTGAAGTACCTGAAAAGGACTAAGGAGATGTTTCTCGTGTATGGAGGTGACGAAGAGCTCGCCGTAAAAGGTTACGTCGATGCAAGCTTTGACACAGATCTGGACGACTCTAAGTCGCAAACCGGATATGTATTTATTCTTAATGGGGGTGCGGTAATCTGGTGCAGTTCCAAGCAAAGCGTCGTAGCAGATTCTACATGTGAAGCGGAGTACATGGCTGCCTCGGAGGCGGCTAAGGAGGGTGTCTGGATGAAGCAGTTCATGACGGATCTTGGAGTGGTGCCAAGCGCACTGAATCCAATAACCTTGTTCTGTGACAACACAGGTGCCATTGCCTTAGCAAAGGAACCACGGTTTCACAAGAAGTCCAGACACATCAAACGACGCTTCAACCTCATCCGCGACTACGTCGAAGGAGAGGACGTAAATATATGCAAAGTGCACACGGATCTGAATGTAGCAGACCCGCTGACTAAACCTCTTCCACGGCTAAAGCATGATCAACACCAGAACTGTATGGGTGTTAGATTTATTACAATGTAATTCGCATGATGATGTGAGGGCTAGATTATTGACTCTAGTGCAAGTGGGAGACTGTTGGAATTATGCCCTAGAGGCAATAATAAATATAGTTATTATTATAATTCCTTTATCAAGATAATCGTTTATTATCCATGTTATAATTGTATTGAATGAAGACTCATTTACATGTGTGGATACATAGACAAAACACTGTCCCTAGCAAGCCTCTAGTTGGCTAGCCAGTTGATCAAAGATAGTCAGTGTCTTCTGATTATGAACAAGGTGTTGTTGCTTGATAACTGGATCACGTCATTAGGAGAATCACGTGATGGACTAGATCCAAACTAATAGACGTAGCATGTTGATCGTGTCATTTTGTTGCTACTGTTTTCTGCGTGTCAAGTATTTGTTCCTATGACCATGAGATCATATAACTCACTAACACCGGAGGAATACTTTGTGTGTATCAAACGTCGCAACGTAACTGGGTGACTATAAAGATGCTCTACAGGTATCTGCGAAGGTGTTCATTGAGTTAGTATGGATCAAGACTGGGATTTGTCGCTCCGTGTGATGGAGAGGTATCTCGGGGCCCACTCGGTAATACAACATCACACACAAGCCTTGCAAGAAATGAAACTTAGTGTAAGTTGCGGGATCTTGTATTACGGAACGAGTGAAGAGACTTGCCGGTAAACGATATTGAAATAGGTATGCGGATACTGACGATCGAATCTCGGGCAAGTAACATACCGAAGGACAAAGGGAATGACATACGGGATTATATGAATCCTTGGCACTAAGGTTCAAACAATAAGATCTTCGTAGAATATTTAGGATCCAATATGGGCATCCAGGTCCCGCTATTGGATATTGACCGAGGAGTCTCTCGGGTCATGTCTACATAGTTCTCGAACCCGCAGGGTCTGCACACTTAAGGTTCGACGTTGTTTTATGCGTATTTGAGTTATATGGTTGGTTACCGAATGTTGTTCGGAGTCCCGGATGAGATCACGGACGTCACGAGGGTTTCCGGAATGGTCCGGAAACGAAGATTGATATATAGGATGACCTCATTTGATTACCGGAAGGTTTTCGGAGTTACCGGGAATGTACCGGGAATGACGAATGGGTTCCGGGAGTTCACCGGGGGGGGGGCAACCCACCCCGGGGAAGCCCATAGGCCTTGAGGGTGGCGCACCAGCCCTTAGTGGGCTGGTGGGCAGCCCAAAAGGGCCCAATGCGCATTGGAAGAAAAATCAAAGAGAAAAGAAAAAAAAGGAGGAGGTGGGAAAGGAAAGAAGGACTCCACCCACCAAACCAAGTAGGACTCGGTTTGGGGGGGAGTCCTTCCCCCCTTTGGCTCGGCCGACCCCCTTGGGGCTCCTTGAGCCCCAAGGCAAGGTCCCCCCTCTCCCACCTATATATACAGAGGTTTTAGGGCTGATTTGAGACGACTTTTCCACGGCAGCCCGACCACATACCTCCACGGTTTTTCCTCTAGATCGCGTTTCTGCGTAGCTCAGGCGGAGCCCTGCTGAGACGAGATCATCACCAACCGCCGGAGCGCCGTCACGCTGCCGGAGAACTCTTCTACCTCTCCGTCTCTCTTGCTGGATCAAGAAGGCCGAGATCATCGTCGAGCTGTACGTGTGCTGAACGCGGAGGTGCCGTCCGTTCGGTACTAGATCGTGGGACTGATCGCGGGATTGTTCGCGGGGCGGATCGAGGGACGTGAGGACGTTCCACTACATCAACCGCGTTCACTAACGCTTCTGCTGTACGGTCTACAAGGGTACGTAGATCACTCATCCCCTCTCGTAGATGGACATCACCATGATAGGTCCTCGTGCGCGTAGGAATTTTTTTGTTTCCCATGCGACGTTCCCCAACACATAGGGCCTTCTTGGGCTGTCCCACCAGCCCACTAAGGGCTGGTGCACCACACCCAAGTTCTATGGGCTTCCCCTGGGTGGGTTCCCCCCCCCCCCCCCCCCCCCGGTGAACACCCGGAACCCATTCGTCATTCCCGGTACATTCCCGGTAACTCCGAAAACCTTCCGGTAATCAAATGAGGTCATCCTATATATCACTCTTCGTTTCCGGACCATTCCGGAAACCCTCGTGATGTCCATGATCTTATCCTGGACTCCGAACAACATTCGGTAACCAACCATATAACTCAAATACGCATAAAACAACGTCGAACCTTAAGTGTGCAGACCCTAATGATCAACATACTATGTCTATTAGTTTGGGTCTAGTCCATCACATGATTCTCCTAATGATGTGATCCCGTTATCAAGTGACAACACTTGCCTATGGTCAGGAAACCTTGACCATCTTTGATCAACGAGCTAGTCAACTAGAGGCTTACTAGGGACAGTGTTTTGTCTATGTATCCACACATGTACTGTGTTTCCAATCAATACAATTATAGCATGGATAATAAACGATTATCATGAACAAAGAAATACAATAATAACTAATTTATTATTTCCTCTAGGGCATATTTCCAACAGTCTCCCACTTGCACTAGAGTCAATAATCTAGTTCACATCACCATGTGATTCCAACGAATGCAACACCCATATAGTTATGGGGTATGATCACGTCTTGCTCGTGAGAGAGGTTTTAGTCAACGGTTCTGGAACTTTCAGATCCGTGCGTTCTTTACAAATCTTTATGTCATCTTATAGATGCTGCTACCACGTGCTATTCGGAAATGCTCCAAATATCTACTCTACTATACGAATCCGTTTCACTACTCACAGTTATTCGGATTAGTGTCAAAGCTTGCATCGACGTAACCCTTTACGACGAACTCTTTAACCACCTCCATAATCGAGAAAAAAATTCCTTAGTACATCAGTTACTAAGGATAAATTTTGACTGCTGCTAGTGATTCAATCATGGATCACTCTCTGTACCTCTCAACAGACTTTGAGTCAAGGCACACATCAGGTGCGGTACTCAGCATGGCATACTTTAGAGTCTACGGCTAAGGCATAGAAGACGACCTTCGTCTATTCTCTTTATTCTGCCGTGGTCGGGTTTTGAGTCTTACTCAAATTTACACCTTACAACGCAACCAAGAACTCCTTATTTGCTGATCTATTTTGAACTCCTTCAAAAACTTGTCAAGGCATGCATCTTGTTGAAACTTCCATTAAGCGCTTTTGATCTATCTCCATTAGATCTTTGATGCTCAACATTCAAGTAGCGCAATCCAGGTATTCCTTTGAAAAACTCCTATCAAACAACCTTGTATGCTTTACAGAAATTCTACATTACTTCTGATCCACAATATGTCAACCACATATACTTATCAGAAATTCTATAGTGCTCCCACTCACTTCTTTGGAAATACAAGTTTCTCATAAACCTTGTACAAACCCAAAATCTTTGATCATCTCATCAAAGTGTATATTCCAACTCCGAGATGCTTGCACCAGTCCATTGAAGGATCACTGGAGCTTGCATACTTGCTAGTATCTTTAGGATCGACAAAACCTCCTGGTTGTATCACATACAATGTTTGCTCAAGGAAACCGTCGAGGAAACAATGTTTTGACATCCTATGTGCAATATTTCATAAATAATGCAGCAACTACTAACATAATTGTAACAGACTTTTAGCATCGCTACGAGTGAGAAAGTCTCATCATAGTCAGCTGTTTGATCTTGTCGGAAACATCTTTGCGACAAGTCGAGCTTTTCTAAATAGTGACTTATCACCATCATCGTATGTCTTCCTTTTAAAGATCCATCTTTACTCAACAGTCCTATGACCATCAAGTAGTTCTTCCAAAGTCTACACTTTGTTTTCATACATGGATCCTCTCTCGGATTTCATGGCTTCCAGCCATTTGTCGGAATCCGGGCCCACCATTGCTTTCTCCATAACTCGTAGGTTCACTGTTGCTCAACAACATGACCTCCAAGATAGGGTTACCGTACCACTCTGCAGTAGTACGCGACCTTGTCAACCTACGAGGCTTGTAGTAACTTGATCCGATGCTCGATGATCACCATCATCAGCTTTCACTTCAATTGGTGTAGGCGCCACAGGAACAACTTCCTGCGCCCTGCTACACACTGGTCGAAGTGATGGTTCAATAACCTCATCAAGTTCTACCACCGTCCCACTCAATTCTTTCGAGAGAAACCTTTCCTCGAGAAAGGATCCGTTTCTAGAAACAAATACTTTGCTTTCGGATCTGAGATAGGAGATGTACCCAACAGTTTTGGATATCCTATGAAGATGCATTTATCCGCTTTGGGTTCGAGCTTATCAGACTGAAACTTTTTCACATCAGTGTCGAAGCCCCAAACTTTCAAGAAACGACAGTTTAGATTTCTCTAAACCTCAGTCTATATTGTGTCATCTCAACGGAAATACGCGGTGCCCTATTTAAAGTGAATGCGGTTGTCTCTAATGCATAACCCATAAACGATAGTGGTAATTCGATAAGAGACATCATAGCATGCACCATACCAAATAGTGCGTGGCTATGACGTTCAGACACACATCACACTATGATGTTCCAGGTGGCATGAACTGCGAAACAATTTCCACATTGTCTTAATTGCGTACCAAAACTCGTAACTCAGATATTCATTTCTATGATCATATCGTAGACAGTTTATCCTCTTGTTACGATGAACTTCACTCCGAAACAGAATTGAACTTTTCAATATTTCAGACTTGTGATTCATTAAGTAAATACTCTTGTATCTGCTCAAATCGTCATTGAAGTAAGAACATAATGATATCCACTGCGTGCCTCAGCACCCATTGGACTGCATACATCAAAATGTATCACTTCCAACAAATTACTATCTTGTTTCATCTCAATGAAAACAAGGCCTTGTTCATGTGGTATGATTTGCATGTCACTAGTGATTCAAAATCAAGTGAGTATAAAGATCCATCGGCATGGAGCCTCTTCATGCAATTTATACCAACATGACTCAAGCGGCAGTGCCACAAGTAAGTGGTACTATCATCATCACCTCGTATCTTTTGGCACCAATATCATGAACATGTGTAACACTACGATCGAGATTCAATAAACCATTGAAGGTGATTATTCAAGCAAATAGAGTAACCATTATTCTCTTTAAATGAATAATCGTATTGCAATAAACACGATCCAATCATGTTCATGCTTAACGCAAGCACCAAATAACAATTATTTAGGTTTAACACCAATCCCGATGGTAGGGGGAGCGTGCGATGTTTTGATCATATCAATCTTGGAAACACTTCCAACACGTATCATCACCTCGCCTTTAGCTAGTCTCCGTTTATGCCGTAGCTATCATTTCGTGTTACTAATCACTTAGCAACCGAACCGCTATCCAATACCCTCATGCTACTAGGAGTACTAGCAAAGTACACATAATGTATATCAAATATACTTCTTTCGACTTTTGCCAGCCTTCTTATCTACCAAGTATCTAGAGTTGCTCCGCCTCAGTGAATGTTCCCCTCATTACAGAAGCACTTAGTCTCAGGTTTGGGTTTAATCTTGGGTCTCTTCATTAGTGCAGCAACTGTTTTGCCGTTTCACGAAGTATCCCTTCTAACCCTTGCCTTTCTTGAAACTTAGTGGTTTTACAAACCATCAACTATAGATGCTCCTTCTTGATTTCTACTTTCGTAGTGTCAAACATCGCGAATCGCTCAAGGATCATTGTATCTATCCTTGATATGTTATAGTTCATCACGAAGCTCTCAAAGCTTGGTGGCAGTGACTTTTGGAGAACCATCACTATCTCATCTGGAAGATTAGCTCCCACTTGATTCAAGCGATTGTCGTACTCAGACAATCTGAGCACACGCTCAACGATTGAGCTTTTCTCCTTTACTTTGTGGACAAAGAATCTTGTTGGAGGTCTCGTACCTCCTAACAAGGGCACAAGCATGAAATCACAATTTCATCTCTTTAGAACATCACTTATGTTCCGTGACGTTTCAAAAAGTCTTCGGCGCCTTGCTTCTAAGCCATTAAGTATTTTGCACCGAACTATCGTGTAGTCACCAGAAACGTGTATGTCGGATGTTCACAGCATCTACAGTCGACGCTCGAGGTGCAGTACACCGAGTGGTGCATTAAGGACATAAGCCTTCTATGCAGCAATGAGGACAATCCTCGGTTTTACAGACTCAGTCTGCAAAGTTTGCTACTATCAACTTTCAACTAAATTTTCTCTAGGAACATATAAAAACAGTAGAGCTATAGCGCAAGCTACATCGTAATTCGCAAAGATCATTAGACTATGTTCATGACAATTAGCTCAATTAATCATATTACTTAAGAACTCCCACTCAAAAAGTACATCTCTCTAGTCATTTGAGTGGTACATGATCCAAATCCACTATCTCAAGTCCGATCATCACGTGAGTCGAGAATAGTTTCAGTGGTAAGCATCTCTATGCTAATCATATCAACTATACGATTCATGCTCGACCTTTCGGTCTCATGTGTTCCGAGGCCATGTCTGCACATGCTAGGCTCGTCAAGCTTAACCCGAGTGTTCCGCATGTGCAACTGTTTTGCACCCGTTGTATGTGAACGTTGAGTCTATCACACCCGATCATCACGTGGTGTCTCGAAACGACGAACTGTAGCAACGGTGCACAGTCGGGGAGAACACAATTTCATCTTGAAATTTTAGTGAGAGATCACCTCATAATGCTACCGTCGTTCTAAGCAAAATAAGGTGCATAAAAGGATTAACATCACATGCAATTCATAAGTGACATGATATGGCCATCATCACGTGCTCCTTGATCTCCATCACCAAAGCACCGGCACGATCTTCTTGTCACCGGCGCCACACCATGATCTCCATCAACGTGTCGCCATCGGGGTTGTCGTGCTACTCATGCCATTACTACTAAAGCTACATCCTAGCAAAATAGTAAACGCATCTGCAAGCACAAACGTTAGTTTAAAGACAACCCTATGGCTCTTGCCGGTTGCCGTACCATCGACGTGCAAGTCGATATTATCTATTACAACATGATCATCTCATACATCCAATATATCACATCACATCGTTGGCCATATCACATCACAAGCATACCCTGCAAAAACAAGTTAGACGTCCTCTAATTTTGTTGTTGCATGTTTTATGTGGTGACCATGGGTATCTAGTAGGATCGCATCTTACTTACGCAAACACCACAACGGAGATATATGAATTGCTATTTAACCTTATACAAGGACCTCCTCGGTCAAATCCGATTCAACTAAAGTTGGAGAAACTCACACTTGCCAGTCATCTTTGAGCAACGGGGTTACTCGTAGCGATGAAACCAGTCTCTCGTAAGCGTACGAGTAATGTCGGTCCAAGCTGCTTCAATCCAACAATACCGCGGAATCAAGAAAAGACTAAGGAGGGCAGCAAAACGCACATCACCGCCCACAAAACTTTTTGTGTTCTACTCGAGAAGACATCTACGCATGAACCTAGCTCATGATGCCACTGTTGGGGAACGTCACATGGGAAACAAAAAATTTCCTACGCGCACGAAGACCTATCATGGTGATGTCCACCTACGAGAGGGGATATTCGATCTACGTACCCTTGTAGATCGCACAGCAGAAGCGTTAGTGAACGCGGTTGATGTAGTGGAACGTCCTCACGTCCCTCGAGCCGCCCCGCGAACCGTCCGGCGATCAGTCCCACGATCTAGTGCCAAACAAACGGCACCTCCGCGTTCAGCACACGTACAGCTCGACGATGATCTCGGCCTTCTTGATCCAGCAAGAGAGACGGAGAGGTAGATGAGTTCTCCGGCAGCGTGACGGCGCTCCGGAGGTTGGTGATGATCTGATATCGGCAGGGCTCCGCCCAAGCTCCGCAGAAACGCGATGTAGAGGTAAAACCGTGGAGATATGTGGTCGGGCTGCCGTGGCAAAATTGTCTCAAATCAGCCCTAAAACCTCCGTATATATAGGGGGAAGAGGGGGAACGTTTCCTTGGGGTCCAAGGACCCCCAAGGGGTTCGGCCGAGCCAAGGGGGGGGGAGTCCAACCCTTCCAAACCGAATCCAACTAGGTTTGGAAGGAGGAGTCCTTCCCCTTTTTCCCACCTCCTCTTTTTTTCTCTTTGATTTTCTTCCTATGGCGCATAGGGCCTTCTTGGGCTGTCCCACCAGCCCACTAAGGGCTGGTGCACCACACCCAAGGCCTATGGGCTTCCCCTGGGTGGGTTGCCCCCCCCCCTTTCCCCCCCCCCGGTGAACACCCGGAACCCATTCGTCATTCCCGGTGCATTCCCGGTAACTCCGAAAACGTTCCGGTAATCAAATGAGGTCATCCTATATATCAATCTTCGTTTCTGGACCATTTCGAAAACCCTCGTGACGTCCATGATCTCATCCGGGACTCCGAACAACATTCGGTAACCAACCATATAACTCAAATACGCATAAAACAACGTCGAACCTTAAGTGTGCAGACCTTGCGGGTTCGAGAACTATGTAGACATGACCCGAGTGACTCCTCGGTCAATATCCAATAGCGGGACCTGGATGCCCATATTGGATCCTACATATTCTACGAAGATCTTATCGTTTGAACCTCGGTGCCAAGGATTCATATAATCCCGCATGTCATTCCCTTTGTCCTTCGGTATGTTACTTGCCCGAGATTCGATCGTCAGTATCCGCATACCTATTTCAATCTCGTTTACCGGCAAGTCTCTTTACTCGTTCCGTAATACAAGATCCCGAAACTTACACTAAGTCACTTTGCTTGCAAGGCTTGTGTGTGATGTTGTATTACCGAGTGGGCCCCGAGATACCTCTCCGTCACACGGAGTGACAAATCCCAGTCTCGATCCATACTAACTCAACGAACACCTTCGGAGATACCTGTAGAGCATCTTTATATTCACCCAGTTACGTTGCGATGTTTGATACACACAAAGCATTCCTCCGGTGCCAGTGAGTTATATGATCTCATGGTCATAGGAACAAATACTTGACATGCAGAAAACAGTAGCAACAAAATGACACGATCAACATGCTACGTCTATTAGTTTGGGTCTAGTCCATCACATGATTCTCCTAATGATGTGATCCCGTTATCAAGTGACAACACTTGCCTATGGTCAGGAAGCCTTGACCATCTTTGATCAACGAGCTAGTCAACTAGAGGCTTACTAGGGACAGTGTTTTGTCTATGTATCCACACATGCATTGTGTTTCCAATCAATACAATTATAGCATGGATAATAAACAATTATCATGAACAAAGAAATACAATAATAACTAATTTATTATTGCCTCTAGGGCATATTTCCAACATAAAGGGCACGTAGGCGGTGAATCGGGTTGAAAATGAAAGTCGCCAAAAAGTGGCGGAATGCTCTCGAAACCAATTCACTTGAGTGAGACAGAGGAGAGTGGAATTTCGTGTGTAGGGGTGAAATCCGTAGATCTATGAAGGAACGCCAAAAGCGAAGGCAACTCTCTGGGTCCCTAACGACGCTGGGGTGCGAAAGCATGGGGAGTGAACAGGATTAGATACCCCGGTAGTCCATGCCGTAAACGATGTGTGTTCGCCCTTGGTCTACGCGGATCAGGGGCCCAGCTAACGCGTGAAACACTCCGCCTGGGGAGTACGGTAGCAAGACCGAAACTCAAAGGAATTGACGGGGGCCTGCACAAGCGGTGGAGCATGTGGTTTAATTCGATACAACGCGCAAAACCTTACCAGCCCTTGACATATGAACAACAAAACCTGTCCATAATAGGATGGTACTGACTTTCATACAGGTGCTGCATGGCTGTCGTCAGCTTGTGTCGTGAGATGTTTGGTCAAGTCCTATAATTAGCGAAACCCTCGTTTTGTGTTGCTGAGACATGCGCCTAAGGAGAAATTGCCACCGTTGTGAGCCGAGGAGCCGAGTGACGTGCCAGCGCCACTACTTGATTGAGTGCCAGCACGTAGCTGTGCTTTCAGCAAGAATTTCACCATTGGGAGCCGGTGCCTTTCAAAGCACTTTCACGTGTGAACCGAAGTCGTCTTGCCCAAGACCCACGGAGACCTACCTATAGTGACGTCAAAGTACCAGTGAGCATGGAGGTTTGGTTGAAATTGGTTACGACGATGTCGAGTTGGCGGCGGAGGAAGACTCGGCATGAAGGCCAGCCACCCGGTGGTGTGGTACGTAGTGGTAATAGTACGCGCCCCGCTCCGAAACAAAGAAAAAGGTGCGTGCCGCACTCACGAGGGACTGCCAGTGAGATACTGGAGGAAGGTGGGGATGACGTCGAGTCCGCATGGCCCTTATGGACTAGGCCACACACGTGCTACAATGGCAATGACAATGGGAAGCAAGGCTGTAAGGCGGAGCGAATCCGGAAAGATTGCCTCAGTTCGGATTGTTCTCTGCAACTCGGGAACATGAAGTTGAAATCGCTAGTAATCGCGAATCAGCATGTCGCAGTGAATATGTACCCGGGCCCTGTACACACCGCCCGTCACACCCTGGGAATTGGTTTCGCCCGAAGCATCGGACCAATGATCACCCATGACTTCTGTGTATCACTAGTGCCACAAAGGCCTTTGGTGGTCTTATTGGCGCATACCACGGTGGGGTCTTCGACTGGGGTGAAGTCGTAACAAGGTAGCCGTAGGGGAACCTGTGGCTGGATTGAATCCTTCGCGATGGAAATGCCCTCGCCTACTTCACTAAACTAAGGACCTCAACGGTATAAACATGTAGATTTTCTACTTTTCCATTTTCCTTCTTGTTTATCAATCACCAATCAAGACAAACCGGGCACTACGGTGAGACGTGAAAACACCCGATCCCATTCCGACCTCGATATATATGTGGAATCGTCTTGCGCCATATGTACTGAAATTGTTCGGGAGACATGGTCAAAGCCCGGAGAAAGAGCAATAAAACTAAAGAAAGCGTTAGCGCATTGGACTCGAAATCCAAATTGTGCTAGCTGACAAAGAAAAAACAGAATATAACAGAGAAATATTGGTTCTGGCTGGGAGCCGGCATAGGACTGAAAATCCTCTTTCGCCGGGCCTTTTGGACTCGAAATCCAAACAGAGAGAGTGGTTCAAATCCACCTCAGAACGAACAATGAAAAAGGCGTCGAGCGGGTGCAAGCTCGAGGAGCTAGGAAGGATGGAAGAAAGCTTGACCGTTTTTTCACTGAACTACTCGAACTTTTTGTTAGAAAAAGCGGAAATAGCTCAGTTCGAGAGAGGGTTGAGCTTCATCGGTTAGTGTGCACCAAAGGATGAGGTTTCTTTCCCATCCTACAAATTGAAACCGTTCTAGCTTGATACTGCGATATCGTCAAATCATCCAACGGAGCATGGAAACCATTTCGGTGGCGGTAATGGCCTCCAGTAGTTTTCTATGGAACCATACCACTATGGTCATCTATATGATTAGACCGTGCCGCTTCACTAGACTTTCCTGAACCATCCATTTGATCCCCACGGTCGTGACACCACTTTCTAAACAGAAGTTTCCAAAATCCAATGCGGAACCAAGCAGTAAGAGAAATTCATCATGGTAATTATTAATCGAAAACCAAAGTGGAACGGAGAGAACGGAGAGTCCGTTACAATGAAAAAATTGTTGAGGAATCATGTTGAAAGAACAACATTCTGTGTCATAAATATCGTATATAGAGATTTTTCATGTATCGACGCTTTTGATTCAATTATGAAAGTACGCTGTACTGGACTTGCACCCCTAGTTACGCAGAAGTGCAAGCACAGAAGCGGATGACCGGACCTTACCAACATACTCAAAAAAGTATTCTATACTGGGGTCTGTGCTCTTGACAAGCAGTGTTTCCAGTCTAGCTGTGTCAAATCGGGTGTGAAGTGTCCTTCTAGGTTCTGGCTGGTAGAGCAGAGGACTGAAAATCCTCTTTAGTTTCACGCATGGGACTCTAAATCCCAATTGCGCTAGCTCTGTGGTTCGATTCCACAACAGAACGAACAATGAATGAATGTGGGCGGTCAACCAGGTAAGCCTGTGCCCAGGAAAGAAAGGACTAGGGAGGGATTGAGAGAAGCTTTCACAGTGGAAAATGAAAAAAAGCATATCGTTCTTAGAAATTGTGGAATTTGACTCAGTTAGAGCTATGGTTTAGCATCAAGAGGGAAGTTTTGTAAAAGCAACAGGAAGAATTGCTCAGATACCCGTGAGCGTATATAACTTGGGTCGTGTTATAAATGCTCTGGCTAAACCTATTGATGGGAGAGGCGAAATTGTAGCTTCGGAATCTCGCTTAATTGAATCTCCCGCTCTGGGTAGAATTTCCAGGCGTTCTGTATATGAACCCCTTCAAACATTTAGAATTGCTATCGATTCGATGATCCCTATAGGGCGCCATCAGCGAGAGTTCATTATTGGGGACAGACAGACTGGCAAAACAGCAGTAGCCACAGATACAATTTGAAAGAAAAAAGGGCAAGATGTAAGAAGAACGAGAGCGAGCCTTCACGAAAGAAAATGCAAGTGAAAGAGAATTGTAAAAATTTCCTAAAAGCGGTGGTTCTTTTCTTTATGGATCGGGTAGATCCATATGTTCTGAGGGGGAGACGAGGTGTAGCGCAGTCTGGTCAGTGCATCTGTTTTGGGTACAGAGGGCCATAGGTTCGAATCCTGTCACCTTGATGTGGTATTCACACAATGGGGCCGAAGTGCAAAGCCCCGTAGCCTATCCGCGGTCGGGAAGGCAGGCGAAAAGCGCGCACAAAAGAAAAAGAAAGCTAAAAAGCTTATTTTGCAATCCATTATCTTTGGTATTCTTCTATATTTAGGTCATATTATATAGCTATTTCACAGGTTTTATTTACATACCTCAGTCATGTTATTTGTCTAGCCTTCAATCAGAATAGCCTCTCCACCGGTTCCGAAGATTCTTTCGGCATCAATGTGCTTTTGGAATCTTCCTATGAAACAAATAACATTCTGGAACAGTTTAGGACAGAACAGGCCTGAGTAGAAAGCGAGCTTTTTTCGCGTATAGCCACCTCGAAGCCCAATTAGCGCACGGGCTGCCCCCTCAACTCAACCCTGACGAGTACGCAAACTTGGTCACGGAGCATTTAGACGGTGCAGTTAGTATTGACCACTACCGCCAAGTCCATAATTCACAAATTGATGAAGTCCACATAATGGAGCTCAAAAGCCGATTACCAAATCTACTTTTTTAGCATCTTGAAACCGCACATAAGAAATATTATGAATGAATCACCTTACAATAACATACGAGAGACAGCTTTCTATTTTGTCGAACAACAAGTCAAACCCAATGAACAATTCCATTCAAAGGAATGTTCTAGAGTTTTTTCCACTATATTCGCGATATTTAACAAAATGGAATAAATTTTTCACGATTTCTAGAGTTCCGGGATTACTTCACTGATATCGATTTTCGCCTAAGCACGGCCTCTAGGTTAGTTCAAAGTGTAATACAACGAACTATCGATACACCGAAAACGAGTCAAGATGGATACATAAAATGGAGACATCGTGGATTACCCAAATTGGGACGACGATAGGACATTTCACTTTCTTTCGCAATATTTCTGATCATGACTCAACCACTAGGAAAGGGGATTGCTTACTCTCAGCCACGTTTTCGCTTATGCTTAGTCAAGTGAGGATTCCATTCGAAGTAACGTAACAGGAGAACCATCTTCAAAACTTCTCGGGATCCGGAGTTTTTCGATAAAAGGTCCCATCCTTCAATATCATGATTGGGTCAACCAGGCCAGATCATAAGTGAAATAGTTTGATCGGGTCGACCAGGTCAGGCCCGATCATGAGTGAATAGAAAATCGAAAACATACATAGCTGTTCCAGTGGAAATACTTTGTTTAATTCTACCACTTCTACTAGGAGTAGCCTTTTTAGTGCTACCCGAACGTAAAGTAATGGCTTTTGTGCAACGTCGAAAGGGTCCTGATGTGGTGGGATCGTTCGGATTGTTACAACCTCTAGCAGATGGTTTGAAATTTATTCTAAAAGAACCTATTTCACCAAGTAGTGCTAATTTCTCCCTTTTTAGAATGGCTCCAGTGGCTACATTTATGTTAAGTCTGGTCGCTTGGGTCGTTGTACCTTTTGATTATGGTATGGTATTGTCAGATCCGAACATAGGGCCACTTTATTTGTTTGCCATATCTTCGCTAGGTGTTTATGGAATAATTATAGTAGGTTGGTCTAGTAAGACGGGGGGCGGCCGTTCAGTCGCCTATGATATACAGACCAATTGGTCAAAAATGGGTTTGTGCCGCAGGTGTTGAACGATCTACTCTACACAGGTGTGGGCTTACAGGGCTAGGGCTCAGAAACCCTTTCATTCATTCATCAAGGGGTCGGTCACTTTCCCGGGCCGGGATCGAGAAGTGGAAGTCATAAAAAAGAGATGTTTCTCTTCGCACCTCATATCAAGAGGAAAGGTAGCTTGTCAAGCTGGTCTCACTATTGGAAATTCTAGCTTTTTTTTCACCGGCTCTTCTTCTTTGTCAACGCTACTAAGGACCTGACGGTTCGCCTACTTGATGGATGAAAGAACATGAGAAAGGGTTCTAAAATAAAAGGCTAGAAAGTCTACTACAGTACATTCAAAGTCAGCGCTGAGTTTGCCTAGCCTCGCCTACTCATTTTTGTAGGCGAGCGAGTTAGCGAAGAGGCTTAGGGATAAGAGAGTGTCAGTGCGTACGTAGCCTTCATTCTACTATGCTACACAAAGTCACTTAGCTCGACGTTAATTAAGAGAGTAAAGGAGGAATACCCTACATAGAAGAACCACAGTTCGCTTACAAAGGTATAACCTTTAGCTCCCCGGGGCTAAGCTGCTTCGCACCACTGATAGTTAATTAAGATTCCAGTTCAAAGGCGCTACTTTGTTTCGCAAGCCTTTGTCATTGTCAATCAACTAAGGTTGGCCCTCGGCCCCCTGTGAATCCGTAAAACAGAGAGCATGCCACAAAAAAAAGGATGGTCCCCTATGCATTTCATTCTTTCCGGAACGCAAAGAATTAAAGTACCTGACCCCCCATCATGGTGAACCTCTCCTTGTGATCGGGATGAGGTAGATGCGTCCCAGCCGGGGGGGCGGATCAAATCGGAGTTTCCTTAGGTAGCCACCGACCTACAGTTCTCCTTAAACTTCTGTGCTTGGTGGAAAAGAAGTGAACAAAGGTACGCTCGCTTGCTGTCTTGTTCTCTGCCGCGGACTGGGATCGCTCGCCAGCTAGGCCCTCTAGAAAAAAGTTGGAGCAACATTGTATGAGAACATATTACCCATCTTCGGGGACAAGGGGCGGAACGACCTCTCGATCTACTTACTGCAACCCAGGACGGGCGTCGTCGTCTAGGCGTGACTTCTTGTTTTGATCTCCCCTACGCCCAGGACGTTGTCTGGGCCAAGAGCCATAGTTAGTTGCTATTTCCATTTGGTTCTTCTTTCTCGTTGTTGATACCGGCAAGACCCAGCCAGATGATGATGTCTGTTGGTTGGTAGTGAGAGGACTCTTAGTACCCGCAAAAAAGGGCGCTGGTGAAAAAAAACAATCATTTGATTTAGTTCTTGCTCTCCCTTAGCAGCGGGAAAGGAGTCTATCTATCTGCCTAGCTTTGGTAGATTTCCCCCAACGCAATTCAAAAACGGAAATTCCACGAATCCCTGAGATGGATAAGTCCGACGACTCAGCAGCAGTGCGGAATTGAGTTTCTGGTCCGGTGGATCTGATCTATAGTTAGGGGGCAATACATACCAAAAGGTTTGAAGAAGGAAGGCGCAGTATATAACCAACCCACCCATAGCCGGTCTAACTTCTGAGAGAGAAACGTGATTTTCTTTCCCTAAGAGTCCTCGAGTACACACAGCTATTGCGGATCCTTTGCGAGATCAGGATTTTTGATTCATAATTTAGAATCAATCCATGTTAGGTCAACATCAAGACAGAGCATCTCAGTTGGCTCTGTCAAGGAAGTGAAACAGGCATTCCTAGGTTGAGGTTACCATAGGATTGACCCTCAGTCAGGCCTCCGATTCCAAGGAGTTGATTCAGCAAGTTCCCCGCGCTACCCCGCGGGAAGTCTAATCGGATCAATCGGTGGTTCCGTAATGAGTAGTCGAATACACATTGAGGGGGCCTTGCCTCCTCCTTCCCGCCCACACCTTCATTCTTTTCCTCCTCTGATCTTAGAAAGCATACTAAACTTCACTCCAATCTTTCTCCATTAGCAACAAGTGCAACTCTATCTATCGGCCGTTGATGAGTAAGCTTAGCTATACCGCTTAGGTTGCAAAGTAGCAAGCTCCCTTCTAATGCGTTATTGCTTGGAGCCTTCTCGCTTAGTAAGCCGCCTTCGGCCCTTCCTCCTTCTTACTCTGTTTGGTATTCGCTCGTGGGTTTGTTTCCAGGTTCTTTCGTTCTTGGTTGGCTCTCTCTATTGTTGTTTGTAGATCGTGCATCCTGCGCATTGATCCGGCAGCGAGACCCGCCCTGGTTGTAAAGCGAAGCGAGCCGTCCTTCCTTTCATTCGTTGCTTTGTCTTCGGTTTGTTTTTAAAGTCGACCTTCTATCGGGACTGTGGTGACGAACCTTACTCTCCTCGGTCAAGTGGTTGACCCGTCTGTCCAATAAGTTTACTAAGTGAATGGGAACCCTATAGTTTGACCAGCCTGGGAAGAGTAGTCAGAGGCAATTCGCTAATATGGAGCTGTTTATATCGGCTTTCTTTATTAACTAACAGGAAAAGAGAGACATGCGAGTTCGACTCTCGTTCTATCCATGTTCAGCAGTCCCTTTCCATCTTGGTACTGTTGATGGCAGTACCGCTCAACTACGAGATGCTTGAAAGTCGATGTATCAATAATGTTCCCAAGAGTAGCATCGAGCCTCGAAACGGCAAGCCATGCTTCAAGCTAAGTTAGTATGGATCTAATTGATTGCTAAACTGAAGGAACGATCTCTGTCGAAGATTCTCATTCTGAAGCAGGTGCCTAGCTCTGGAAGGATGGACGGGATCATACCTATTTGAATTGAAGAACATTCTATAACACTTGTTTTTGAGTGGGGAAGGAAAATAAGCACACAAGCGAACAACCATCTAACCGTCAGTCTGAACTCCCAGGATCAGTCCATCAGTAAGAAAAAGCTTCCGTTTCCGTCATTCAGCAGTGGAATGGAATAGTTCGATGGTATTGATCGTCCAACCATTGATTGGAATGTCTATCATGATAAACCGTGTAATTCTATAAGCTAAGAAAATGAGGCAACAAAGAACCTAACCGTCCTCTCTCATTGACTTCATCAGAAGATTCCTATGGTCTGGTTTACCTTTCTTCTTTCCTTGCAACCTTGGATCGATATGGTTCATTCCTGGGCTATGCTCTTTCAACGGTTGACAGAAGAGGGGGACGGGCAAGGATGATCAGACTGCTTGGTTCGGTTCGTCAGAGGTATTAAAAAACCTTCTTTCTGGTCTTTTCTTTCTTGCCGCCACTTTAACAGGTGCCGCTGCAATGAGAGCGTAAGTTGCGGAGTTTTTTCTGGATTCTTTTTTTTTGGTGCGCACTTCCTTTTTTTGGATAGAAAGAAGGGTTCAGTGGGAGGGCAAGGGGTAGTTAAGTTTTAGGTTGGCTCTTGTTTTTTACAGACTTTCTTTTCGGTGTAATTTAATAAAGAAGTAGCAATTGTTCATTTCATTTCATTTCTTTGCATTGGTAGTTCTTTTTCATTTGAAAGGGCAAAGGGGGGAGGGAAAGGATTGACCCTCAGGGATCATATTACTCAAGAAGACTGGGGGAAAATAGCAGGATTGGAAAAGTTCGAAGAGACTGAGGAAGACAAATCCATTGTCGAATCCTGCAGAGTGATAACATCGAGTAGTGGGGGCTGGCTGCCACCCCTGAGAGAGCTTGATTTACCAGAAATCCCGCCGAGTCCTAGTGGGCCTAGATTCCGCGATAAGTTCCGAGAAATGGAGGAAATGATGCATTCAAAGTTTGCAGAATTGCAAGAAAGACAAAATCCTTGAAAGAAAAACCAAACAAGACCAGATGTTCCCTATTGTTATCGGGAACGAGACTAAATGTTCGACCTTAATGAGATGGACCTTGATTCCTCTCCGTCCAGGAAAAGATGCGGCTCCTCTTTGTTCTACTACCTTCATCCTCGGGTGAAGCCGGTTGGCTCACCAAACAAGATATATACTGTGAAATCATTGGTAACCATGCCTAACGGTCGGTCATCTAAGCTATCGGCCAAGGCAAGTGAGAGATGTTCAAGAGTTGGGGGCATATCTTTAGCTCGAGCAGCATCCGCTCCCGAAATGTGAGTTAAGCTTTAAAAAAAAGAGCTACGAGTGGAACAGCTTCTTCTATTCCTTGTTGGCCTCCAGCTCCTTCTGTCCCTCAATCCTCTTCTCTGCCCTTTTTTTACTATTATGCATGGCATGCCCCCTGTTCGTATCTTAACAGGGCAACCTTCTCTTGCAAACAATCCCTTCGTCGCTAACATCGGTAATTCCCCATCCCTTTAATACTACCTTCGAGGAATTTCTCTCGCGTCCCTGTAGTGATAAGAGCGCATTCTCTAACAGCTTTGAAGCCGAGGCAGCCATCCTCTTGCCAATCCTAAACAAAAGAAAGAAAAGCCCTACCCGCCTTCATTGGTTGAGTAAGGGGCATTTACCTATCAGTCCTAGTCCTAAGGCGCAATCGGAGCACTAAGCCCAATTACAGCTTGACTCCGTAAATTAGACCTCATTCTCCTAGTCCTATTCCTGATTGTTATTTCGGATTCTGTGCCTGGGTGGTATCTTCTTACTATTGATTCAACCTCTTCGGGCAAACGTTGTCACTTCCTTTATTTGAAAAAAGGGGTCTAGAACTACAGTGATCTGATACCTTCTTCCCTTGGTCTGGGTAGGTAGGTTATGTAGGCTACAACTGTTCATAGGTTGTTCGATCACAAAAGGCCAAATAATCGATTACTAGTATGCCGGATATTGCCAGGAGGCCCTTCCCCCTATGTTTGACTCATCCTAGATGGGTTCACACCTGTTGATTCCGGTAAAAGAAAAAATCTTTTTCACGGCATCCGTCCCATCACACCAATCTATGCCAAGATAAAGAATGCTGGGTTGCCAGGAACAAACCTGTGATTCAAGGTCTTGCCTAGAATTGCCCTAAGAAAAATGCACCCCATTAATTGATCCCTCTTTAGGGTAGTATAAGTACATCCTCGACTATAGCACGAGTAGAGTCGAGTTCTCGTACTAACCTAAGAGCAGATATGCCGAAATATTTCCACGTTCAAGCAGCTAATCAGTAAACGACTTCTCCGTAACAGTTTGAAGATTGGCTCGCAACGCAAGTAGCGGCAAGAAAGGAGAGCAAGACTTCCTTTTCTAAAAGAAGAAAGAACTAGACTTCTATAAGAAGATTTTTATAATCGTAGATCGTGGAATATTCATCTATCTTATTAGGTAACTACTTTAGCTGCTCTCGAAACTGAACCATCGTGAATAGAACTAGCGCTTAAGGAAGAGTAGGATCTGTTAGCAAGTTATATTCAATCACCCGGTCTTCTCCTTCCTAGCTTTTAGATTTTATGATTCTCTCTTGGATTTTCATACACTTAGCCGTGTACGTATCTTGGCTAAACTCGAACCTATAGTTGATCCATCCATACTCGGTAAAGAATCAAAAAGGTACTTGAAGACGACTTTGAATGGGAGGAGGTTTTCTTTTTATCCCCCCTAACCTTATTTTTATGTCTTCTTCGTTCTCAGTCCCTACGGTCCATTGTAGGATGATTTTCCTTGAATTCGTTGGCAAGGTGATCAGGGTCCTCTCCCTGGTCCTATCGAACCAGTGACTTCTCTCCTGGGATTGAATATGTTTTGCCTTTCCCCGATGGTTCCGCATTCCTATGTGGGTAGGATTCGCCAGGGATGAGCGGCTTACTTAGCCTATGCGAAGCGCGAAGCATAAGAGAAGAGTGTAGCGAAGCGAGTGTAATACTTGTAGCGAATATAAGTAGTGTCAAAGCCTACACTGGCTTAGCTCTGCAGATGTTTTCAGGACGAAGACGGTGATACGATACCACTCGCCAGTGATGATAAGATTCTCATAGCATAGGTGGAAGATCCATCTAATTTTATTTATAGATTTATTTGTTCAAAGAAAAGACGCCTAAAATCATTCAGGGAACCTACTCTTGGTATCCTTTACCACATTCACTTTCCATATTCCCTTTCTTTAGTTCAGACGCTATCGTACCTGAGGGAAAATCCAAATTTCTATCAGCGATTCCCACCCAACTCTGGAATGACTCTCTCCTCTCTCCCTTAACATATCGAAGGCCTCTTATCCGTCAACCGCACCTTAATAGCTCAGACTTCCGAGACTTGCTGGATGATGCAGAAGGGCCAACATCAGAGGATCAATTGAATAACCAACTCTCCCACACCGCTACCGCTACTGCTCGAAAGCCTTTGGATCCCCTACAGGACTGTCATGAGCCCCTACAAGGAGTCAAAATAAAGCCGAAACCAGATACAGGAAGTGTGGACCCAGATCAATTGAGTGCGAGCCCTTTTATCTTGAGCTCATTCTCCTTATTTTAGAGCTGTGGCGAAGGTAAATTGAGCTCTGGCCTGTGGGGAAGGAAAAGTCTCTGACGAAGCTCCAGGGATTACAGGAAGGTTTAGGCCTTGTGAGCAGCTCCAAACGGTCAGAAAAGAAGATGGTCCCGCCCTTACTTCGGCTTGAGGAGTCGTTTTCTCGCTATCTTCTTCGTCTGGATTAGCCTTTTAGTATCCTAGTAGGTTGTTTGAGTTTCAGGAAAGGAAGAGGTGCTTTCTAAAACAGTCGTTACCGCTATGTTTTTTTTAATAAGTTCTTTTAGAGCATCGTGCCCCACTCTCCGAATAAAGTGTGCGCCTAAGGTGTCATGTATTTAAGAATATACATATAATAGAAATACTTTCCCAATCCGTATAAGAGGAAACAAGGGTCCGGCAATAAGCAGTAGAAGAATAACCCGCAGAAGAAGTTTAATCGCTTCCAGAGATCGGAGCTAGACAAAGATAAGACTCCACGGCGCCACGATCGGGATGATCCAAACGGGTCAAAAATGAGTCAAAACTTGTAAAACCCAGTTTTGGCCTTGTTACTAAGGAGAAATTGACATACTTAGCAAACAGAGATAGAATTATTTCAAAAAGAGATCAGGAAAGAGCCATTTCCCAACCAAATAAAACAGGAAAGCATGAGGCTCGAAGACCTTTCTCATTTCGAATTTCATCTTAGTATCGGTAATGCCCCGCCCAAAAGTATTTCATCGCAATCACATGCTAGCTATGTTGGAAAAGCTCGTTTGCACCCACTAACTAATACCTTCTTGTCAGTATTGAATTCTCCATGCTTTCGCCTTGCTTTGTAGTCATTTTCTATGAGTAATTGGTCCGAACTCAATTTCAAGAAAAAACTCTATCTCGCCTGTGGCCAAAAGTAGTGAAAATGGTATTTAGCTTAGTCAATATACAACACAACTGCTGATTCTTCGCGAGATGAAAACCCTTTGTCCTCCGTCTGCAGGGGCAATTCCTGAGAAAAGTGCTACTAGCCCTTGTTTTGGTCATGTCCACAGGCCTTTCCATTCGTCTTTATTCGTCTTTCTTTCGGCAATCTATGCATAATTCTACTTCTTGAACCACCGAATCCGCTTTTGAAAATGGATAACTAGCTCCATTCTACGTCAAGTACTAAGGATGGGCCCAAAGCACACTTTTGAAAGGCATCGGTCACCTTAAAAACCCAAAAAGTAGGAAGTCTAGCGTGCTTCTTTAGTGCTGCTCTTCGATTAGATGCTTTCTCACTGACGAGGCATATTAAAGTGAAAGAAGTTCTAGGTCGAGTCCCGAGAAGGCGATAGTTGATTTTGATCATGAAGTTGGCACTGGACTTTGGAATTGATTCTGGACCCCCACCTGCTCAGGACGCCCCGCCTGCTCAGGACGATCCCATTACGGATTTTCTGGAGGGGGACACGCTTGACCCAGCGCAAAAACGGGAATTCAGAAATATTCTGAATTTCTTGAAGACCAAAAGCAGAACGAACCTTCAAAATGAGCGAATCGTAATAAAAAGATATTGGGGGGCGAGGGTAGTAGTTACGAATCCAGGGCAATCAACCACTATCTAAAAACCCAGGTTGGACAACTGCGTGCTGGGGGATTAGCAGGGGATTTTGTCACAAAGGAATTACGGAAATGGAAAAGGGACTTCAAAGCTCATAAGAGACGGTCCCACTTCTATCAGGGCCTTCTCGGGGTCTTGAGCAATGCTAATTTGCATTGATTGCAAACAGGGTGCGGGATTCTCTGACGCAAACAAAGAAAAGGTCTCGGAGAAAGGAATCAGTCTCTTCAGTCCGGCGCATGCCTCAATTTCATTTTTCCTTTGAATTACTCATTTTTTTGAATTTCGCACCGGAAACTTTTCTAGGAGAAGTTTGAATCCGTTCCGTTCGGATATTGATCGGTCTTGGTTTGACATGGTTTACGCGTTACTGGTTCCCGGAAGAGTCAATTTCTCCATTAGCTAAACCCTTTATTACCCTACCTTTGGACTCGTATTTTGTTTGTACACAATCAACGGAGGCCCCCCCCCCCCCGACATATGTTGCAACGTCTTCAATAGCATGCTCTTACTTCGTCTTTCCCTTAATAAGTCATCAAATTTGGTGCTTTTCGATCCCTAGTTGCTATGGGGAACAAAGGCAGAAATACAATAGAATCCTCCATTTAAGTGGTTCTCGCTTCTCCTTGTTCCTGCTCCTAACTCCTCCCCGGGTAGTTCCCAATGTTTGGCACTTTCCATACTTCGTGGGTGCAACATCAACAAATTCGCTCATGATCAAGTTACAACCTAAGATCTATGACTATATTATGTTAACTGTTCGTATTTTGTTCATTCCGTCGGTATGCTCCCAGGTACCTGTAATTGTGATCTGTTTGCCAGAACCAAGGGGTCTTTCTGTGGAAACCTTCACGAGCAATCGTCGTTTTTTGATGGTTTTTCCGCTTTTCACAGCTGCTCTTTCCACACCCCCGGATATCTGGTGCCAAACCGTCGCCCCTTTCCTTATATATTCGATAATCGAGTTTGCTATCTTTGTGGCATTGATTGTACAAGTTCGTGAAGAGGGCTGGACGAGTAGAATGAGCGAAAGCGGCTCGATCGAGAAAAAAGAGGAGTAGACTAGAAAACCTAGAACTTAAAAAGTCACTATCAATGAATTCCCGAGCAATTCTAAACCAACATATGCTCCGTATAGACAGAATCTCAGATAAGAACCTAACAGAAGTTTCGCGACTCCTTCATGGAATATAGGTCTGAGTATATAAATAATGTCAGTTCGAACCAGACGAGTCGTTATCATTTGTTCCCCTAACCGAGTCCATTAGCTCTTGTTGCCCTTCTATGGTGGGGATCCATAGAGAGTTCGTTTTATGAAATATCTGATAAAGTAAAAAAAAAAGAGACAGGTAGTTGCAACAATCAGAAACCATAGAAAAAAAATGCATATCCCGTGTGTGCTCTAGTTTTGGGTTCTCCTAGACCACCATTATGAACCAAAAACAACCATACCTAGTGAAGGGGAGCTCTTCACAGCTGTCAGTGGAAAGATGGAAATTGGTTCTAAAAGAGCCGAGCTAGGGATAAGAGATATGGTTGGTTGGCAGAATGGAAGGAATGCTATTCTAATGGGAAACGGGAAAAGAATGGTTCCCAATACAGGGCCCGAAGAAGAGAGACGAAAGGAAGTAGTGAAAGAAGAAATAAAGTACGCGGATCAAACTGAAAAATCACATAGCTACTAAGTCAAAACGTCCAATGAGAATGGAGATCAAGAGGGACATGAAATCCATTAGCAGCTCTATCAGTTATTTCATTATTAGCATTCCTTAACCAATAGAAAAAGAAAGAGATCACAAGCGTTATCAGTCTCCAAACACATCTATCTATAAAAAGGAGTAGGGCACCTGATATGAAATACATACTGGAGTCAAGGATTGGGACCACTAGTGAGAAGGCCAATAAATCATTTTTCTGTATCGGAAGGGAAAGAAGGACCATCCATTGGCAAGCACTAAAGGTAGGAATCTAGTGGCTGTTGCATCAAGCTCCATCCATGATTTTACACTCTAGAGGAGAGAACTGTTGTGAGCCAGCTTTGTAGCGACCTTTCTTATGCGGAAGCAAAACCTGTATTTCTATACGAGTTTCCTTCGGTTGCTTAGGGTGAGCAAGCCCATAATATTCCATTTATATTCTTTCTCCCTTTTCTGTTGGAGTTACATAGGAGTGGTCCATAGGGGGGGCACTAATTACTGGTTGGGAACCATCGGTCCATAGGCGCGCGAATAGGAGTCCATCCAGTTTATTCTTTTGGGGTTGTGTGTGGGACTGATTCCTTTCCTCTTGATGTGGAAAAATAGGCTCTTAGGGCATATGCTGCCTTTACCGGAAAAAGAAAGTCAACGGACTTCATGGACGAGGAGGTGGAGGATGAATGGTATGGCTTGCTCACTTGCTTAAAAACTTATTTTCCAAAATAAAGAGAAAGAATATAAATCTCCGAATGGAGAAAAGCATATTCTAGTATTTGCCCATAAGCTTATTCCAAATAGGAGTGCTACATAAGCATATGCTAAAGGGGGAGGAATCCATTTATTATTTATTTCTTAGCCTGGGCCCAACTATGTACAGAAATCTATCTATTATTGCCTGCATCGACAGCAAAGTAAACTCTCACTGATGATAGAAGAACAACTCTTAGGGCAGTTGCAAGGAAACTATGAGCTATTTATTGTTCCTTTCTTAGAAAAAAAAGATAAAGGATGGCTTATGGTCTATTTTCTTACTTGACTATCCTGCGTGACTTGGCAAATAAAAGAGAACCCCATTTCGCCCGGAATTGGACTTGTTTGCTACCTTGGGAAATCTTTCTGCTTACCTACTTGCTGACCTTAGGATAGGAAATGCATATTACCTGAAAGCTAGTCGCTCGGCTGGCACGCTATCAAAGCACTTAGGATTGGCTGGAACAGAACCCCTGAGAAACTTGTGAACATTTCGAAGAATATAGAGACGAGAGAGAAAAATGTATATTTTGTATCGTTTCTTCGAAACCTCGCTTACGTTTCACTTCCCTTCACCAACCTCAGAGGGTACTACGGGCTTAGACTCTCTAAGATATCCATCCCTAAACTAAATAAAGTAGCGAAAATCATAAGAGAAGCTTTGTGTTCAGAAGGTTGGGAAGGAGTACGCCCGGTTTGTCTTGATTTGCTTCATCCATGATTCCCCTTGTGGAGTGAAGTGGAATGCTAAAGATACAAAAGTGAACCGTAGGATCTCGTCTTACCCCATTGACAAAACTTGTCCAAGAAACCCTGTATGTATCGACTATGTAAATAAAGCCCTAATGTTTGAATTCCGCATACACCAAGAACGACCAATTAGCTCTAGCCAAACCTTTCACATAACTTTGCATTTATGCCCAAAAAGGGACAACAGGTTTTGCCCATTGGTTCAAAGAAGTATGCTAATTTCCTTGGATGTGTATTATTCTTCTGGATTTGGTCGGTTGTATTATATATATACATATAAATATGAAAATGGAGCATTCTACTGTCAATGAAGTAAATACTCTAATTTGGAAATGTTGAGCTCTATTGTTTGGAATAGGCTCGCTCCATCCTTCCGCCCGGCTGTGCTTTTACCTTTTTTTTGTAGTGGTCTCCTGGTATTTTTTTGAAACGCCTGCCTTTTCCAATGATGGTGGAACCAGATCCAACACTTTCGGGATATCTCCCCGTGTTGCGCTCAGCATGTCCCACCATCTGAGCTAACCTAACCTGTCCTTA
>NC_058519.1:9478266-9508266 GCF_904849725.1 Hordeum vulgare subsp. vulgare
GGAAATATGCCATGCAGAAAATCAAGGAAATATTTCCTGGATTTTCGGATGACTCGGCTTATCTTTGCAGTTATCCTTATTTAGCAGAATCTAGTGAGTGTTCCATTAAAAGGAAAGAGAGCTATTCGTTGTAGGATTGATCCAGACAACCCAACCTAAGTCACCTATTGCGCCTAACCTAAGTATAGTGCCAGTGGTCGGCGAGGAGAAGTTCATTCCTGTAGAGAAGAGAGGGGATCCTATTTCCTTTCCCCCTTTCCCAGTATGGCAACCTTATCTTCCAGCATGAAAGTTGGTATCAGAATGAATCAATCCAATCCATACTTGTGGAGTGCTAAGTTCAGTTCCTGATTTATCTCAAGCCTAAACCGGAAAAGGAAACCTATTACCCGGGGTCCCCCCTTTCGGCTATCTCATCTGCTGTTCCTCGACTCTCAGGAAGGTAAGATCATCAATCAATAGTAGGCTGCTGCTCTGTGCAGTTAAAGATGGGATCCAACCTGTTCTGTTTGCTTGTTTCCTATAATCTGTGCTCCATTCCATATTTCTGTATCCTTCGATTCCCGGGACAGATCTGATCTCCTTTATACTTACCTCAAACAACGAGCGAAGTCGAGATGTTGATGAGAAAGGGGCTTTTCTCAAGGCCAAAGAGTGCTCTTTGAAGGCTACTATGCATCCTTACGAATACAAGAGTGGTTTTTTTTTTGGGTATAGCAGGACTTGAACCTGCGACCATTAGGTTAAAAGCCCAATGCTCTACCAACTGAGCTATACACCCGATTTTACAAGAAGGCTTGGTGCGGAAAAGAAAAGAGGGCGGCCTCGCCCCTTTTCTTCTTATCATATCACAAGGGCGCGGCTCTGTATGGTATAGTACTGTGGAGCAAGTTTGGGAGTCCATTCCACTCATTGAGGATTCTATCTAAAAAAGATGGTCAACGGGGGAGACTACAGTAGCTCGAACTCAGAAACTACCCTTCTATCCCACCCTGCTCCTCCGGCATCGGAAGCAGAACTACCTGACCGAAGGAGATAGACAGGAAGGGAAGACGGTCATACAAAGGCCGAATAAAGCTCTCATGAAGTTGCATCTGAATAGACCTAGAGTCACTCAGTACATACGAACCCTTGAATAAATAAGAATTGAGAAGTATGAAATGTGGGCATCATAACAAAAAAAGAAAAAGGCCGAACCAGTAAGACTAATGTCTACTTATTTATACCTTTGAGAGGTCCACTTAGACTATTATGATTTTCTCTTTAGCTACATAGGTTATATAAGATTCAATTCAATCTAACAAGCGGACTGGACTACCTTCGGCTACTACAAGATATTTAGAAACCTAAGAAGCTGAGCCTACTTTACGCACTTAAGGCAGCAGCAGATGATGAAGAAATGGGCGGTAGATGATAATGAGAAAGGGCGCCCCTTGGCATTTCCTGTGTGGGAGTCTGATTGATCCAATCACGACGAATGATGTCAACCCCCTCTTTTGCGCCTAACTTAAATCTGATTCTCCCACTATGAGAGCTGATCCACGGGCTAGTTCAGCTACATAATGGAATTTACGAAAGCCCCCCCCCCCCCGTCTTTCCGACTCAATGTATTGCCCTTTGGGACCAGGATCTGACGAGGAAGTGAGAGAGGGGACACCAAACATAGGTGCGTACCATTGCCCCAATCCAATGGACTATGTCATACAGGGAGGAACCCTTGGAGGTTGGGACAGAAAGAAAGCAGGTTTTGCTTCTGCTTCCTTCGAGCTACCAAACTCTTTCGTCAGGTGTGGGTCAAGTTCCCTCATTATTGCTTGACTTCCCCTTTGGGGCACGAAAAGATGGACTAGGACTTAAGTAAGGGAGAGGACAACCCCTGTTTCTGGCTTACCTTCAACGAGTGAGTGCTATTCCCATTCCTTACTTTGATCCGACCCAGTTCCCCGACCAGTTTTCTTGCTCACTAGAAGAGTCAAGCGAGAGCAGCTAGTTTAGAAGGAAAAGGACACCAGGGGCTATTCGGCCTCACTTGTTGGAGACTGAACTACCGCTCGCTTACTTGCTGATCAAGGAGGTCATTTCCACTTACTCTAAGCATAGAAGGAAGAAGATTGAAAAACTAACAAACAAATTGTCTTCAGCCCTACTTACTTATAGGCTGACTTGGCCCAGGAAACAAGGTTCTATTAGGCTTGCAGGGCTTAAAAAGAATGAGCTAGATCGCAGGTATTTGGATATGAGGTAGTAGCGGGGTCTAGTCGAAGCGATGCGCAAAGTGTACAAAGGCAAGTCTCACGGGCAGCGGCACGTGAGGGGTCTCCCGAACTTCATGGAAGACGCAGTTAGGGAGTTGGAAGATGCACTTTGGACTCCTGCACCAGTAAGAATGGAACTGGAATACAAAGTCGGGGTAGCTAGTCACTCCGTTACTGAGGAAAGAGATGATGGCATTTCCATAAGTAGACTCTCCTTCTTACTGAATCCTTATCCTGCCCTCTCTACTCGGGAACAATTCATTTTTAACTCGTACATAAGTTCCGGGCGTCGACAAGAGAGTTAGCGATCTACAGCTGGTTCGGTGGACTGGTGGTGACACGGGCGGGCCCTCTACTTTATTTGTCGAATCCAATCGATCATGGGCGGCCCTCTTCGTTCACAGTCTTTCTTTCCTTTCGAATCCAATTGTTCCAATCTGACCAAATAGCAATTCATTGAAATCATTCGGGTCACCTCTTTTTTAAGCACTTGACCAAGCCTATGTCTATAGAAAAGGATAGGAATCTATTGACTTTGAGTCTGTCTCCTACTACGAAATTGGAACTGAACACAGGATGGCAATAGTGAGAAAAAAAATCCCCTCGTACTACGTCATTATTTATTCTATTTTCCCTGGTAAGTGCTCCAGATGCAGTTGCTTTAGTTGACGTAGTGAGTGGAACCTAATTGTCTGTTTCCTTGAATACCAGAGTTGCCTTTTGTAGATGAGAAAGCCAACAATTTTGCAAGGAGTTGATAATTGCACTTGAAGTAGTAAGTTTAAAGACAGTTGAAACTTAATGGCACCGTTTAACCAAGCACTCTTGTAGCTTCGGAAACTCCGTGTTCAGATCGGTGAGGCAAGAGACGAATTCATCGTCAGTTACCTCCACGATATCCAAAATACCCTCCAGACTATGAAGACAGATAATGAGAGTCAGGTTCAAACAATTCAAGGATTGTAAATACCATAACAGCAAAGTAGAATGCACCAAATTTTTCCTATTACCGGTTCCAGGAAGAGCACACCAAATGAAAGAAACTATTACTCAAAAAGCGAATCACATCTCGATCCACAAACTGCCAAAAGCCTTTGTTATTCCATTCCCAGTGGAACATCAACCTGTTTAATAACAATTTTCTAAGAAACTTGCTGAATTCTAAATGAAACAACCTTATTTTCAAGTGACAGGCAATATCCATTTCAACCAATTATTAAAGATAAAAGGGCTAACTGCACAGCTAATTGAATTCCTTTTCGAGGTTGAGTTCATCTTGAAACCGCATTTGCTTCCTAATTAAACTGAGAAAAAAATAAGAATATTAAAAGAAAGACTCCACAGAACATGAATGAATTCAGGTACATCACATCAGGCTGATATGTGTCGGTATCATACCTGTTTCAAGATTCTGGCTAAGCCCTTCTTGTTGCCACATATCCAGTTTCTTCTAAGATTTCTTGAATTGCTCAAGTTCCTGCTCAACGCTTCTTGTCTAGCTCCAGTCTAGCACTTGTACCAGTCGCCTACCAGATCACGGCTTTGCTCCAATTCGACTCTCCAATTATGCAATCCTCTCCAAAATTGGGGCTTTTCTTCACTTCAGCACTTCCCCTTGCAGTGGATTCCACTAGGTTCTTAACCTCTTCCCAATTCTTAAACTGAAACCTGCGATGTCTAATCCAACTCGGCACCTAACCAGCTTGTCAGCATCGTAAGTTTGCCTCAACATTCCCCCTAGAAATACAAAAAGAATGTAAATCTACTTTCATTTATTTATTAGGGATGAGACTTTCTTTTTCTTTTTCTATTTTCTAGAATAAGTATGCTCTGGAGTAAAAGGATTCGAACCTTTGCATGCCGGTACCAAAAACCGATGCCTTACCACTTGGCTATACTCCAAACGGGGGGAAGGCTCGATGAAAACGAGCTGGGATATAGATTTTTTAGAAGGAAGAGTTAGTTACCCTCGGTCTTCCTTCTTTCCCGGGAATCAAGGAAGTAGTAGCGGGACAGTCCTTTATTTCCCCCTTTAGACCAACTACAACAAGCTTGCTCCTTAGGTTAGCTCTCTGCTCTACCTATTTGTTTGCAATGCCTTGCTTATCAAAATAGGCCTTTCTGTAACCTGACCTTATGCTGAAAAACAGCACTTGTTGGCTCTGCGTCCACTTAAACTTATGAAAAAGAAATGTTATTCTATCGATATCTTCAAGAGTTCCCTAACCCCCTGACTGAGAGTGCTATGATGGGCTATTGAAGTTCGTCCCTGCGGCACGGTGGGGCAGTGCAAATCCTTTCATTAATGAAGTTCCGCCTTGACACTCCCATTATTGGCTTCATTCCCTGGGGACCGCTCGGGCGAAGGCAGAGCATGGAATGATCGTAGGGGCATCCTTCCTAGGTGGAAAAGACGTGTGTGACTAAAACCAGGAGGAGAAATCCATTTTCAAATGGCGACAGAAAGAAAGGAATCACGAAATAGAAGAAAAAGTGCACTGTGCTGGCAAATGTGGAGAATAGCCATCCATCTTTCATCAATGAAATTGTTCCGTATGGGTAGCAAATACACATATCAGAAGAGCCAACCTGAAAGCACTTGCTTCAAAGAAGCAGCAGTTACCAAGAAATTCCTGTTTCAAGTCAGTATATCTCGATAGAACCAATTCCAATCCAGGTAGTGTGAACAGAGGATGTGGAAGTTCTGTTTCCTTGCCTTGTCAAGCATTTCATCTGACACTCTACCTATACTATAGCTAGATCAATTCCTATTCTTTCTTCCAGGCGACTTTACTCCAAAGAATTTTGCCTTCTTATCTTGACTCGATCTCACGAAATTGGATTGATTGGCACACCGCGCATGTGGCATTCGCTTCTCCTATCTATCTCTTCCAACTAAGCTGATCACTGGAAAATATGAAATCCTGCAAGCAATCATTCCAGAGCCAACTACGAAGATACCTGGTCTTCCACTCTGTTCACTGAAGGAAAGACAAGAAAGTAAACAATTCTTCAAAGGAATTGGCTCTACCGGAACAGAGGAATCGGCTCGCTTCTTCGCTCGCTGGGTAAGCGTAGAATGCACACCAGTCTGGTATCAAAGCGTATCTACTTGAAAAGGAGACTACTTGAACAGATGAAATGGAAGGAAGAAATGAAAGTTCGATCTACCAACGTAGAGTCCGCCCCTCCCAGGAAGAAGAAATTTGCTACTTTGGCTCATCAGTTGGTAAGTCTGTCTATGAAGTTCAGTACCCAGAAAAGAGAAAAAAAGACCAAAACAAGCTTTTTCAAGCTCTACAAGTCCTATATATATAGTGTTCCACTAGAAAGCCGTGTTAAACTAGTCCAGTCTTGCCGAGTGGCCTTATCTTCTGGTTACCTGGTCCGGTAGTTCTACTTCGAGAGTGAGTTAGTAAACAGGATCAACTTTATGATCCATTTTTAGAAATTGCAATCACAGAATCAGAACGAGTGGGTCTAGAGTCCATCCTCACACAGTTGAAATGCTGCTTCTCCCTTCTCCTTTCCAAAAGAAAGTGGATCTCATAGCCTCTGACAATTCGAAAAGTAGGTCTCAGTCTCATTTTCAGATGAAATTTTCCACCGGAAAGAGAATCCCATATTCTTTAAGCCAAGCCGCCAATCCTAGGGTCAATGCGGAACAGGAAACCATTGCTATTTGAGCAGTTAGAGAATAGAAATTCCACTCATTTAGAAATCGATTAGCGAATGCCAGAGGAAGGATAAGGGGAGCCTACACCAACGTAGTCTTAGCCCTAGAACACATGGAGCTTGGAGCACTGATAATAAGTCTGTCTGATTTTCAAGAAGTTTATGAACAATCACCACATCCATATTGAGGAGAAAGCTCACTCAGGCTACTGAACTTGTAAATACAGTTGCGCTCATGATAGGGATTCCGTTTATGGCGTGAGGTGAAGTTAGAAGCATACCTGGATATATACTCATAGTGGCTTCCATACCTATCTCCGGTAGAAATACCAAAATAGAAACCTATGACTAGTAGACTCATACGAAAACTTGAAAGATCTATTTCATTAGAAGAGAAATTTCACTAATCTATGGCCTAGAAAGCAAAAAGAAATGATCAGTCCAATGACAGAAGGACAGAAGCGCGTTCCCTTCGTCCTCAACGTGCGTCCACAGCTTACTCGAGTGCTTGAGATATTCATTCGGTTTAAGGCACCTTCATCGTAGGAAAGAAAAAACCCGGATCCCCGGGCGGATCATTCCCTCTAACAAGCTAAACAAGAGTCCAGGAGCGAGAGAGGAAAATCCAAAGTGCAAATAACATAATATGAAAAAAGAAAAAAGTTCTATTGAGTTGTTGAAAAAAAAGGCACTTTAGAAGCGAAAGTAGGCTATTCTCGTAAAGGAATATCGTAACGGGCGACTAGGTAATATAGAAGGCCGACCCACCCGAATCTCTTGGTGGCCTTTCCCTCGGCTTCCATCATAGAAGATGTCAGCAATAGCAATCCTTCAGTCAATAGAATCAGTAACTATACTACTTAAACTTAAATAGTTCAATACCAACCAACACATAAAGCAATAACCAGATAGATAGAATGATAACAGGTAATACGAAGATATCAACACAGCCGGAGTCACGAGGCTCGATAATGACCAATGGGTTAGGATCTGAGGAAGCTTAGTTTGGATGATGGAATATTCGCTGTTCTGATTGTTGAGATACTGCAAATCCACTTATCCAACAATTTCAGTCCATTTTCCTACTTTTTATGCAAGGGGTTCAAGGGGAAAGCATTATTATATCCTTAATATGACTCTCTGTCACACGGATGCTGCTGGGCTGCTACAAAACCCCTATAGTCGAAAAAAAGATCGAAACAGGGATAAAACGTAGGATAACCCAGATCACTCAGACTAGCTGAACTCTCCAGAACAAACACAACCTAGGTGGTTTGACTAACGTTTTGGCACATTAGACTAACCTAAGACAACTCCTGGCTACATTCAGTCCTATCGAGATACAAGCTGTTACCAACCTGATACAACGCAAGTCACAAGCTTGACACAGCGAGAATGGCTGCAACTGACAACTCCTGCATCTGAGATTGACAACTCTAGTAACAGAGAATGACAACTCCTGCAACAGATATTGACAGAGCATGACACTCTCAACTGAGCTCAATCCAGCTGTGAACAATAAAGAACACTGAAAGTAAACAACACGGTTATCACAAAACCTGGATTCCAGATTACAACACTATAGGCAATGAACCACCACTAACGGCCCATAACGTTAGCTGATAGCCGCTGACCGTGGAGTACTTGCCGATCCATCAGCGAGGACTGTATCATTTAATGAGCTAAAAACTTAAGGAACATGTATGTGAGAGTTCCACTTTAGCTCCCTCAACACCAGGCGGGACGAGCAGCCCTATACCACGTGTAGCCACACTCTAGTGTCCTTTTCTACTTAGTTGGACAGATCACTTCAGAAAATCGTATAAAAATCAAGCAAGAAAACGGATGCACTAACGCGCAACGGCTTTCGCGCTAGTTGCTCAAAAAATCGTATAAAAATCAAGCAAGAAAACGGATGCGCTAACGCGCAACGGCTTTCGCGCTAGTTGCTCAATCCGTTGCTTGCTTCTCTTCTGTCTTGGAAAAGTGAGGATTTCCTATCTGATCCAAGGGAAGGAAGAAAGGTGGAAAGTGTTGCTGTGTCAAATCGAGATTGTGTGGGTGTCCGCTCATGTTCGACGCTATCGAAAATCATGCATTGGATGGATGCCCGGGCATTGAGAAGGAAGGACGCTTTCAGAGGCGAAAGGCCATGGGGAGATATGAATCTGTGATACATGGATCTCCGATCGGGAAACCGTATCCAAGCTCCGTGGCTAGTCTGCGCTCTTTGGACTTTTCAAACTTAGCGAACTGAAACATCTGAGTAGCTAAAGGAAGGAAAATCAACCGAGACCCCGTTAGTAGCGGCGAGCGAGAGCGGAACAAGCGTTTTCATCAAAAGAAATCCGAAGCGGTTTCATTCGATTTGTTGTGGATTGGATGATGGAAAAACCAGCAAGCAGCAAGCATAGTTAGAAAAGTTGCTGTAGCGCGCCCTACGGATTTGTACAAAGTCAGCAACCGTTTTGAGGCGCAAGCATAGGCAACACATGACTGATGATGGGGTGGGGCGCGCACTGAACTGCTTTTCTAAAAAGATTGGAAGATCCTGTTGGGGAACGTCGCAAGGGAAACAAAAATTTTCCTACGCGCGCGAAGACCTATCATGGTGATGTCCATCTACGAGAGGGGATGAGTGATCTACGTACCCTTGTAGATCGTACAGCAGAAGCGTTAGTGAACGCGGTTGATGTAGTGGAACGTCCTCACGTCCCTCGATCCGCCCCGCGAACAATCCCGCGATCAGTCCCACGATCTAGTACCGAACGGACGGCACCTCCGCGTTCAGCACACGTACAACTCGACGATGATCTCGGCCTTCTTGATCCAGCAAGAGAGACGGAGAGGTAGAAGAGTTCTCCGGCAGCGCGACGGCGCTCCGGAGGTTGGTGATGATCTTGTCTCAGCAGGGCTCTGCCCGAGCTCCGCAAAAACGCGATCTAGAGGGAAAACTATGGAGGTATGTGGTCGGGCAGCCGTGAGAAAAGTCGTCTCAAATCAGCCTAAAACCTCCGTATATATAGGTGGGAGGGAGGGGAGGAGGCAGCCTCAAAACCTAAAGGTTTGGCCGAAATTGGAGGTGGAGGAGTCCTACTCCAATCCTACTTGGAGTAGGATTCCACCTTCCCACTTGGAAACTCTTTCCACCTTGTGTTTTTTCCTTCTCAAACCTTATGGGCCTTAGTGGGAACTTATTCCAGCCCACTAGGGGCTGGTTTATCTCTTCCCATAGCCCATGAGACCCCTTGGGGCGTGACACCCCTCCCGATGGTCCCCGGCACCCCTCCCGGCACTCCCGGTACACTACCGATGAGCCCGAAACTTTTCCGGTAATGCACGAAAACCTTCCGGTAACCAAATGAGGTCATCCTATATATCAATCTTCGTTTCCGGACCATTCCGGAAACCCTCGTGACGTCCGTGATCTCATCCGGGACTCCGAACAACATTCGGTAACCAACCATATAACTCAAATACGCATAAAACAACGTCGAACCTTAAGTGTGCAGACCCTGCGGGTTCGAGAACTATGTAGACATGACCCGAGAGACTCCTCGGTCAATATCCAATAGCGGGACCTGGATGCCCATATTGGATCCTACATATTCTACGAAGATCTTATCGTTTGAACCTCAGTGTCAAGGATTCATATAATCCCGTATGTCATTCCCTTTGTCCTTCGGTATGTTACTTGCCCGAGATTCGATCGTCAGTATCCGTATACCTATTTCAATCTCGTTTACCGGCAAGTCTCTTTACTCGTTCCGTAATACAAGATCCCGCAACTTACATTAAGTCACATTGCTTGCAAGGCTTGTGTGTGATGTTGTATTACCGAGTGGGCCCCGAGATACCTCTCCGTCACACGGAGTGACAAATCCCAGTCTCGATCTATACTAACTCAACGAACACCTTCGGAGATACCTGTAGAGCATCTTTATAGTCACCCAGTTACGTTGCGACGTTTGATACACACAAAGCATTCCTCCGGTGTCCGTGAGTTATATGATCTCATGGTCATAGGAACAAATACTTGACACGCAGAAAACAGTAGCAACAAAATGACACGATCAACATGCTACGTCTATTAGTTTGGGTCTAGTCCATCACATGATTCTCCTAATGATGTGATCCCGTTATCAAGTGACAACACTTGCCTATGGCCAGGAAACCTTGACCATCTTTGATCAACGAGCTAGTCAACTAGAGGCTTACTAGGGACAGTGTTTTGTCTATGTATCCACACAAGTATTGTGTTTCCAATCAATACAATTATAGCATGGATAATAAACGATTATCATGAACTAAGAAATATAATAATAACTATTTTATTATTGCCTCTAGGGCATATTTCCAACAGTCTCCCACTTGCACTAGAGTCAATAATCTAGTTCACATCACCATGTGATTCCAACGAATCCAACACCCATATAGTTATGGGGTCTAATCACGTCTTGCTCGTGAGAGAGGTTTTAGTCAACGGTTCTGAAACTTTCAGATCCGTGCGTTCTTTACAAATCTTTATGTCATCTTATAGATGCTGCTACTACGTGCTATTCGGAAATGCTCCAAATATCTACTCTACTATACGAATCCGTTTCACTACTCATAGTTATTCGGATTAGTGTCAAAGCTTGCATCGACGTAACCCTTTACGACGAGCTCTTTAAACACCTCCATAATCGAGAAAAATTCCTTAGTCTATTTAGTTACTAAGGATAACTTTGACCGCTGATCAGTGATTCAATCATGGATCACTTTCTGTACCTCTCAACAGACTTTGAGTCAAGGCACACATCAGGTGCGGTACTCAGCATGGCATACTTTAGAGTCTACGGCTAAGGCATAGAAGACGACCTTCGTCTATTCTCTTTATTCTGCCGTGGTCGAGTTTTGAGTCTTACTCAAATTCACACCTTACAACGCAACCAAGAACTCCTTCTTTGCTGATCTATTTTGAACTCCTTCAAAAACTTGTCAAGGCATGCATCTTATTGAAACTTTCATTAAGCGCTTTTGATCTATCTCCATAGATTTTTGATGCTCAACGTTCAAGTAGCGCAATCCAGGTATTCCTTTGAAAACTCCTTTCAAACAACCTTGTATGCTTTACAGAAATTCTACATTACTTCTGATCCACAATATGTCTACCATATATACTTATCAGAAATTCTATAGTGCTCCCACTCACTTCTTTGGAAATACAAGTTTCTCATAAACCTTGTACAAACCCAAAATCTTTGATCATCTCATCAAAGTGTATATTCCAACTCCGAGATGCTTGCACCAGTCCATTGAAGGATCACTGGAGCTTGCATACTTGCTAGTATCTTTAGGATCGACAAAACCTCCTGGTTGTATCACATACAATGTTTGCTCAAGGAAACCGTCGAGGAAACAATGTTTTGACATCCTACGTGCAATATTTCATAAATAATGCATCAACAACTAACATAATTCTAACAGACTTTTAGCATCGCTACGAGTGAGAAAGTCTCATCATAGTCAACTGTTTGATCTTGTCGAAAACATCTTTGCGACAAGTCGAGCTTTTCTTAATAGTGACTTATCACCATCATCGTCTGTCTTCTTTTAAAGATCCATCTTTACTCAATAGTCTTATGACCATCAAGTAGTTCTTTCAAAGTCTACACTTTGTTTTCATACATGGATCCTCTCTCGGATTTCATGGCTTCCAGCCATTTGTCGGAATCTGGGCCCACCATCGCTTTCTCCATAACTCGTAGGTTCACTGTTGCTCAACAACATGACCTCCAAGACAGGGTTACCGTACCACTCTGCAGTAGTACGCGACCTTGTCGACCTACGAGGCTTGTAGTAACTTGATCCGATGCTTGATGATCACCATCATCAGCTTCCACTTCAATTGGTGTAGGCGCCACAGGAACAACTTCCTGCGCCCTGCTACACACTGGTTGAAGTGATGGTTCAATAACCTCATCAAGTTCTACTACCCTCCCACTCAATTCTTTCGAGAGAAACCTTTCCTCTAGAAAGGATCTGTTTCTAGAAACAAACACTTTGCTTTCGGATCTGATATAGGAGATGTACCCAACTGTTTTGGATATCCTATGAAGATGCATTTATCCGCTTTGGGTTCGAGCTTATCAGACTGAAACTTTTTCACATAAGTGTCGAAGCCCCAAACTTTCAAGAAACGACAGTTTAGATTTCTCTAAACCTCAGTCTATACTGTGTCATCTCAATGGAAATACGCGGTGCCCTATTTAAAGTGAGTGCGGTTGTCTCTAATGCATAACCCATAAACGATAGTGGTAATTCGATAAGAGACATCATAGTATGCACCATACCAAATAGTGCATGGCTATGACGTTCAGACACATCATCACACTATGATGTTCCAGGTGGCATGAACTGCGAAACAATTTCCACATTGTCTTAACTGCGTACCAAAACTCGTAACTCAGATATTCATTTCTATGATCATATCGTAGACAGTTTATCCTCTTGTTACGACGAACTTCACTGAATTGAACTTTTCAACATTTCAGACTTGTGATTCATTAAGTAAATACTCTTGTATCTACTCAAATCGTCAGTGAAGTAAGAACATAATGATATCCACTACGTGCCTCAGCACCCATTGGACTGCATACATCAAAATGTATCACTTCCAACAAGTTACTATCTTATTTCATCTCAATGAAAACAAGGCCTTGCTCATGTGGTATGATTTGCATGTCACTAGTGATTCGAAATCAGGTGAGTACAAAGATCCATCGGCATGGAGCCTCTTCATGCAATTTATACTAACATGACTCAAGTGGCAGTGCCACAAGTAAGTGGTACTATCATCATTAACTCGTATCTTTTGGCACCAATATCATGAACATGTGTAACACTACGATCGAGATTCAATAAACCATTGAAGGTGAATATTCAAGAAAATAGAGTAACCATTATTCTCCTTAAATGAATAATCGTATTGCAATAAACACGATCCAATCATGTTCATGCTTAACGCAAGCACCAAATAACAATTATTTAGGTTTAACACCAATCCCGATGGTAGAGGGAGCGTGCGACGTTTGATCATATCAACCTTGGAAACACTTCCAACACTTATCGTCACCTCGCCTTTAGCTAGTCTCTGTTTATGCCGTAGCTTTCATTTCGCGTTACTAATCACTTAGCAACCGAACCGGTATCCAATACCCTCGTGCTACTAGGAGTACCAGTAAAGTACACATCAACATCATGTATATCACTTATATACTTCTCTCGACTTTTGCCAGCCTTCTTATCCACCAAGTATCTAGAGTTGCTCCGCCTCAGTGACTGTTCCCCTTATTACAGAAGCACTTAGTCTCGGGTTTGGGTTTAATCTTGGGTCTCTTCATTAGTGCAGCAACTGTTTTGCCGTTTCACGAAGTATCCCTTCTAGCCCTTGCCTTTCTTGAAACTTAGTGGTTTTACTAACCATCAACTATTGATGCTCCTTCTTGATTTCTACTTTCGCAGTGTCAAACATCGCGAATCACTCAAAAGATCATAGTATCTATCCTTGATATGTTATAGTTCATCACGAAGCTCCCATAGCTTGGTGGCAGTGACTTTGGAGAACCATCACTATCTCATCTGGAAGATTAACTACCACTTGATTCAAGCGATTGTCGTACTCAGACAATCTGAGCACACGCTCAACGATTGAGCTTTTCTCCTTTACTTTGTGGACAAAGAATCTTGTTTGGAGGTCTCGTACCTCTTAACAAGGGCACAAGCATGAAATCACAATTTCATCTCTTCGGAACATCACTTATGTTCCGTGACGTTTTACAACGTTTTCGGCGCCTTGCTTCTAAGCCATCAAGTATCTTGCACTGAACTATCGTGTAGTCATCAGTAACGTGTATGTCGGATGTTCATAGCATCCACAGACGACGCTCGAGGTGTAGCACACCGAGTGGTGCATTAAGGACATAAGCCTTCTGTGTAGCAACGAGGACAATCCTTGGTTTTACAGACTCAGTCTGCAAAGGTCGCTACTATCAATTTTCAACTAAATTTTCTCTAGGAACATATAAAAACAGTAGAGCTATAGCGCAAGCTACATCGTAATTCGCAAAGACCATTAGACTATGTTCATGACAATTAGTTCAATTAATCATATTACTTAAGAACTCCCACTCAAAAAGTACATCTCTCTAGTCATTTGAGTGGTACATGATCCAAATCCGCTATCTCAAGTCCGATCATCACGTGAGTCGAGAATAGTTTCAGTGGTAAGCATCCCTATGCTAATCATATCAACTATACGATTCATGCTCGACCTTTCGGTCTCATGTGTTCCGAGGCCATGTCTGCACATGCTAGGCTCGTCAAGCTTAACCCGAGTGTTCCGCGTGTGCAACTGTTTTGCACCCGTTGTATGTGAACGTTGAGTCTATCACACCCGATCATCACGTGGTGTCTCGAAACGAAGAACTGTCGCAACGGTGCACAGTCGGGGAGAACACAATTTCGTCTTGAAATTTTAGTGAGAGATCACCTCATAATGCTACCGTCGTTCTAAGCAAAATAAGGTGCATAAAAGGATTAACATCACATGCAATTCATAAGTGACATGATATGGCCATCATTACGTGCTTCTTGATCTCCATGACCAAAGCACCGGCACGATCTTCTTGTCACCGGCGTCACACCATGATCTCCATCATCATGATCTCCATCAACGTGTCGCCATCGGGGTTGTCGTGCTACTCATGCTATTACTACTAAAGCTACGTCCTAGCAAAATAGTAAACGCATCTGCAAGCACATATGTTAGTATAAAGACAACCCTATGGCTCCTGCCGGTTGCCGTACCATCGACGTGCAAGTCGATATTTCTATTACAACATGATCATCTCATACATCCAATATATCACATCACATCATTGGCCATATCACATCACAATCATACCCTGCAAAAACAAGTTAGACGTCCTCTAATTTTGTTGTTGCATGTTTTACGTGGTGACCAAGGGTATCTAGTAGGATCGCATCTTACTTACGCAAACACCACAACGGAGATATATGAGTTGCTATTTAACCTCATCCAAGGACCTCCTCGGTCAAGTCCGATTCAACTAAAGTTGGAGAAACCGTCACTTGCCAGTCATCTTTGAGCAAAGGGGTTTACTCGTAACGATGAAACCAGTCTCTCGTAACCGTACGAGTAATGTCGGTCCAAGCCGCTTCGATCCAACAATACCGCGGAATCAAGAAAAGACTAAGGAGGGCAGCAAAACGCACATCACCGCCCACAAAACCTTTTGTGTTCTACTCGAGAAGACATCTACGCATGAACCTAGCTCATGATGCCACTGTTGGGGAACGTCGCAAGGGAAACAAAATTTCCTACGCGCACGAAGACCTATCATGGTGATGTCCATCTACGAGAGGGGATGAGTGATCTACGTACCCTTGTAGATCGTACAGCAGAAGCGTTAGTGAACGCGGTTGATGTAGTGGAACGTCCTCACGTCCCTCGATCCGCCCCGCGAACAATCCCGCGATCAGTCCCACGATCTAGTACCGAACGGACGGCACCTCCGCGTTCAGCACACGTACAACTCGACGATGATCTCGGCCTTCTTGATCCAGCAAGAGAGACGGAGAGGTAGAAGAGTTCTCCGGCAGCGCGACGGCGCTCCGGAGGTTGGTGATGATCTTGTCTCAGCAGGGCTCTGCCCGAGCTCCGCAAAAACGCGATCTAGAGGGAAAACTATGGAGGTATGTGGTCGGGCAGCCGTGAGAAAAGTCGTCTCAAATCAGCCTAAAACCTCCGTATATATAGGTGGGAGGGAGGGGAGGAGGCAGCCTCAAAACCTAAAGGTTTGGCCGAAATTGGAGGTGGAGGAGTCCTACTCCAATCCTACTTGGAGTAGGATTCCACCTTCCCACTTGGAAACTCTTTCCACCTTGTGTTTTTTCCTTCTCAAACCTTATGGGCCTTAGTGGGAACTTATTCCAGCCCACTAGGGGCTGGTTTATCTCTTCCCATAGCCCATGAGACCCCTTGGGGCGTGACACCCCTCCCGATGGTCCCCGGCACCCCTCCCGGCACTCCCGGTACACTACCGATGAGCCCGAAACTTTTCCGGTAATGCACGAAAACCTTCCCGTAACCAAATGAGGTCATCCTATATATCAATCTTCGTTTCCGGACCATTCCGGAAACCCTCGTGACGTCCGTGATCTCATCCGGGACTCCGAACAACATTCGGTAACCAACCATATAACTCAAATACGCATAAAACAACGTCGAACCTTAAGTGTGCAGACCCTGCGGGTTCGAGAACTATGTAGACATGACCCGAGAGACTCCTCGGTCAATATCCAATAGCGGGACCTGGATGCCCATATTGGATCCTACATATTCTGCGAAGATCTTATCGTTTGAACCTCAGTGTCAAGGATTCATATAATCCCGTATGTCATTCCCTTTGTCCTTCGGTATGTTACTTGCCCGAGATTCGATCGTCAGTATCCGTATACCTATTTCAATCTCGTTTACCGGCAAGTCTCTTTACTCGTTCTGTAATACAAGATCCCGCAACTTACATTAAGTCACATTGCTTGCAAGGCTTGTGTGTGATGTTGTATTACCGAGTGGGCCCCGAGATACCTCTCCGTCACACGGAGTGACAAATCCCAGTCTCGATCTATACTAACTCAACGAACACCTTCGGAGATACCTGTAGAGCATCTTTATAGTTACCCAGTTACGTTGCGACGTTTGATACACACAAAGCATTCCTCCGGTGTCCGTGAGTTATATGATCTCATGGTCATAGGAACAAATACTTGACACGCAAAAAACAGTAGCAACAAAATGACACGATCAACATGCTACGTCTATTAGTTTGGGTCTAGTCCATCACATGATTCTCCTAATGATGTGATCCCGTTATCAAGTGACAACACTTGCCTATGGCCAGGAAACCTTGACCATCTTTGATCAACGAGCTAGTCAACTAGAGGCTTACTAGGGACAGTGTTTTGTCTATGTATCCACACAAGTATTGTGTTTCCAATCAATACAATTATAGCATGGATAATAAACGATTATCATGACTAAGAAATATAATAATAACTATTTTATTATTGCCTCTAGGGCATATTTCCAACAGATCCGGCCAAAGAAGGTGATAGCCATGTTCATTCGTTCCCATGGTTCGATCCTTCCCAGTAAAATGCGGGGTGTTCGAATGATGATCTCTTTTACGCGAGAAAGGGGGACCACCCTCTAAGCCTAAGTATTCCTCAATGACCGATAGCGTACAAGTACCGTGAGGGAAAGGTGAAAAGAACCCCAATCGGGGAGTGCAATAGAGAACCTAAGATCCGATGCGAACAATCAGTCGAAGGAGCGGAGCGCGGGCGCACTCACTCTAACGGTGTACCTTTCGCATGATGGGTCAGCGAGGAAATGGGAACAACGGCTTAAGCCATTAGGTGTAGGCGCTTTCCAGAGGTGGAAGATTTACATTCTTCCTATTTGACCCGAAACCGATCGATCTAGCCATGAGCAGGTTGAAGAGAGCTCTAACAGGCCTTGGAGGACCGAACCCACGTATGTGGCAAAATACGGGGATGACTTGTGGCTAGGGGTGAAAGGCCAACCAAGATCGGATATAGCTGGTTTTTCGCGAAATCTATTTCAGTAGAGCGTATGATGTCGATGGCCCGAGGTAGAGCACTCAATGGGCTAGGGTGGCCCCATTTCGCTTTACCAACCCCAGGGAAACTCCGAATACAAGCCGTCATCCTTAGTACAGACAGACTGATTGGGTGCTAAGATCCAAAGTCGAGAGGGAAACAGCCCAGATCGTACGCTAAGGTCCCTAAGCAATCACTTAGTGGAAAAGGAAGTGATCGAGCGATGACAACCAGGAGGTGGGCTTGGAAGCAGCCATCCTTTGAAGAAAGCGTAATAGCTCACTGGTCTAGCTCCATGGCACCGAAAATGTCTCAGGGCTCAAGTGATTCACCGAAGCGACAAGACCTTGAAAGCAGCTTTTTCAAGTGTCAGTAGCGGGACGTTCTGTCAATCGGGGAAGGTTTTTGGTGACAAGACCTGGAGATATCAGAAGTGAGAATGCTGACATGAGTAACGAGAAATCCTGTGAAAAACACGATCGCCTGCCAGTGGAAGGCTTTCTGCATTCGGTCAATCTACGCAGAGTGAATCGGTCCCTAAGGAACCCCCGAAAGGGCTGCCGTCCGATGGGTACACGAAAGTGACGAAGTTGCTTTGACTACTGAACCATGCCTGGATCGTCGGAGCGAATTGGATGATCGGGCCGAGGGCTGTGTGACATCCTCGACTTTTGCAACAGTAATTATTGTAATTAAGCTACAGTGATCAACCGCTAATGATGCCACGTCATCGAATTCCCATCTCAGACCCGCGTTGATTCAAGTCTATCCGGATTCAAAATTTGAAAACAAAAGGAAAAGTACTTTATAAGTTCATTACAAATATTAAAAGAATATGTATATGAAAGAAAGAATTAAAAGTACGTATAATAAATTGTAAAAGAAAGTCTAATAAAAGAAAGTATTTAAAAAGAAAAATCAGATAGTAAAATAAATAATGAAAGAAACAAAAAAAAGAAAAAGAAAAAAAAGCAACCCCCACCCCCTGGCCTCGCTGGGCCAAGAGGCCCAACCGGCCAGGCCCCCGCGCCCCACCCCTCAAACCCTAGACCCCCCCTGGCGAGGGAGCCCCCCCTCGCTACTCCCCCGTTTCCCAGCGCCGCCACTCCCCACCTCTCGCCCCCCACCCCCACCGACACACCCCGCCACCAACCGCCCCTCGTGGGGGCCCCTCCCCATCTCTCCCGTGACTCTCCCCCACGCCAGATCCCCCACACCCACCCCCCCACGAGCCCTCCTCTCCTCCCTTCGCCCCCCCCCCCTCAGATCCACTTCCTCCCCTGGCCGGCAAGCTCCCCCGTCGCCGCCCCCCCCCCCCCCACGACCTCCTCCTCCCGCCGGCGAGTTCTCCTCCCACGACCTCATCCTCCCGCGGCGAGCCCCCCCCCCCCTCGGCCTCCACCCCGCCGGCAGGGGCTCCGGCCACCTCGGCCCTCCACCTCGCCGGCCTACAACCCCGCCCCCGTCAGCCTTCCTCCCGCTCGGTCCAGGAGGGACCGGGCAGGGAGACTTCTTCGCCTCGCCGGGTCCGGCCGGCTCCCCCTCGCCGGCACGACCTCTCCGGTGACCGGCATCATCGTCACCGTCACCGCCTCGTCCGCCTCCATGCCGTCTCCTCCGCCCCTTCCCGCGAACTCCGGCTTCACCGGCCCCTCCCGTCAACGTCGGTGAGCCCCTCCTCGGGCTCCTCCCACCATGTCGTTCTCCTCGCCGTCCCGGTTCCGTTCCGGCAAACGGGACCTCGATCCATCGACGGTAGACTCCGGTAGGAAGGATCGAACATTTGGTTCTTCTATGTGGAGTTAGCAGAGAACCTTTGTGTTATAGTTGTTAACACAGAGAGGGAGATGAGAGTTTTGAGAGAAAATAAAAAAAAAATCAAATGTTATATTCCGTATGTATGTATGTATGTATTTGATACCCGTATTTATGTATGTATTTGCGTATATAGGCATGTGGAGAGATACGACATTTGTATGGTTACATATTTGTGATTAAAAATGTGTTTTTGGCCTCGGGTCACTTACCGGTGGGGCCAATGAAGCCGCTGCCTATGACAGGGAGGCCCCACGCGACAGTTAAAATAAAAATAATGTTTTTATTAAATAAAGAAATAAATAAATATAATAATTAATTAATGAGTTAATGAATTAGTTAAATAAATATATAAGTTAATCTGTTAATTAGATTAATTAATTAGAATAATTAGAGTATGACACGTGGGTCCCCTACTAAATTAATCTGATTAATTAATATTTAATCTTAAATAAAACCTATGACTATGACGACGGGGACCCACTGGCCAGTTTGACCAGTCAACCATTGATGTCAGCATGACATCATGCTGATGTCATAATAGCCTTTTATTAAATCATTTAAATCTGTTTTTAATTCCTAAATAATTAATAAAACTTTGAAAATTAATATAAAATAATCCGTAAGTGAGATCAAATTATTTTCAACATGAAAGTTGATCAGCAAAACGAGACGAACCCGAATACACGTTCCATTCGTCTGTCACGCGTCCCTAGCATAGCAAACATGGAACATTTTCCATCGTTTCCAGTATTACCGGTAGTAGCCCGAGACCCGGAAAATATCGTCAGATATTCTTCCGACCCGTCTATGACGGGTGTTGCTGCGTTAGCTCATGTCTAGCCTGCATCTTGCCATGTCATGCTTTGTGTTGCATCGGTGCTATTATTTATTGTTTCTTCCCCCTCTTCTTACCGGTAGACCCCGAGACTGACGCTGCTGCCGGGTACATCTACGACCCTGCCGATCAGTCCTTTGCCGCAGAGCAGCAAGGCAAGCAAACTCCACTTGATCATTCCTATATCGCCTATGTCTTTCTTCCTACTGCTTGCATTAGTATTTTGCTACTGTTGTAGTTAGCTCCTATATCTGATGCATAGCCTATTTTTTATGAACTGCTACTTTCAGTCATGTACCTTTAATATGCTTAGTATAGGTGGAGCAGTCATCCCCTCTGACCCCGTAGATCAGTTGCCCCGCTTGTTTTCAAATCTCGATCTCTGATCGACGAGCCAGACCCGACACAGCACATTCACCCCCCTTTGTTGTACGACGCTACAGAGATACTATCGGTTACCGAGGGTGACACCTCACTAAGTACTCCTGATGATATCTCTGTAGTATAGCTAGTCGGTCGTGGTTATCGAGGGTGATTCCTCTTTCACCATTCCCGATGACGTCTCTGTCGTGCCACCCCGCGAGTGTGGGACCCCCGAGGGTGATTCCTCTAAGCCCACCTTGACGGGTACATCGTTCGGAATCCAACGAGGGTGATACCTCGGATTCCCCCGATGTTACAACCACACAGTTACTCGACCATGTTACTGGGATCATTGGTGATTAGTTGTAAGACGGGTGGATTCCCGTGAGACTGTGATGCTGGCTTAATTAAAATGCTAATGGATTTGGGTATTTGATCTAGGTTGGTCGGAGACCTTTTCGCACTAACCGGCTACGCGGGAAGAATTATGGGTACTCGGCGTCGCGGTATCAGCCGAAGCTTTTCAGATGCCAGTAATGTAGCGGCGCGCGCCCGAGTGGTCCCGAGATGCATCGCGCTTGTGATTAAGGGATGCTAGGACTGACGTCGGCCGCCCACGCCACGTGCAGGAGCGTGAAGGGGAACTGGGCCCACGAACCCTTTGTGCTTAGGATTTAGACCGGCGGGCTGGCCTCTCTGATTAGTCTTAGGTGGGGCTGCGACGTGTCGATATTCCGAGGCCGGGCAGGACCCAGAAAAGTATGTCCGGCCAGAGTGTTATCGAGCGTGACGGGACATGTGGTGCACCCCTGCAGGGATGAAAATTAACTATTCGGATAGCCGTGTCCACGGTTACAGGACGACTTGGAGTTGTGCCCCGATCTTTTACAACTACAATTGTTACTTAACTGGAATTAGTTTGCCTCGGGATTGCTTCCTCGCAGGGAGTCGAGGGAGGATCTTTAGGCGTGACCTCACTTTAATATTGCTGCAACAATATGACTATTAATGTGTTACCCCTATTCTACTCTCGTCTATTGCTGCAAGACCCTGAAGATGCTAGTCTTCGATAGGACTAGGCCTTCTCTCTCTATTCTCGCATTGCTGCAGTCAGTCCACATATAACCCCCTTCTTTGATACTGATGCATATTTAGAATAGTTCTGTTGTAAGACTTGCGAGTACTTTGGATGAGTACTCACCGCTGCTTTGCTCCCCCCTTGTCCCCTTGATCCGTTGCTGCGACCAGATGATGGAGCCCAGGAGATGGAGGTCCCCACCGCCGACGACTGCTACCCCGACGGTGCCTACTACTACGTGGAGGCCGCTGGTGATCAGGAGTAGTTAGGAGGTTCCCAGGCAGGAGGCCTCGCCTCGTTCGGTCGTTGTATCTTTTGTGCTAGCCTTCTCTAAGGCACCCCATGTTTTATGTCTGTACTCAGATATTTGTTGCTTCCGCTGACTCGTGTGTTTATCGACCGTTCGTATTCTAGCCCTCGAGGCCCCTGGCTTGTAATATGAAGTTGATGTTATTTTATTTGTGTCTAGAGTTGTGTTGTGATATCTTCCCGTGAGTCCTTGGGTTTGATCGTACGCATTTGCGTGTATGGTTAGCGTACGATTAAATACAGGGCATCACAAGTTGGTATCAGAGCCGACTGCCTGTAGGTAGCCCCCTTTCCAACTCCTTGGCCGAAGTTGAGTCTAGTGTTTGAAAAACTTTACTAACACTGATGTTGTGGCTTACGGTCCCACATCTCAATTGGGTGGTATTAGTATCTTTTACTCCTTTCCTATACTGTGGGCTCTACTTTCTCTTCTCTTTCGGGTCAAAGATTTTACTAACTCTAACATTAGGTTCTCGAATCACATCGATCCGGAGCGCTGGACTATCTACTCTTTTTCTCGTGAATATGTATTACACACACTGTCATTGACATCCGTCAATCTTATTTTCAGATGCGTCCCGCAAGACAGCACGTGCGCCTGACACAGGCCACTGAGACGACTGGGTTCCCGGCCATTTTGGTCGGTCTCCTGACCAGGCTGGGATATCGCTGGTACCCCGAGTACACTGTGTTCGAGGATTTCCGCGAGTACAACCAGTACCAGTACCAGGCTGAGGTTCGCATCTTCGACCAGAGGGGCGGCGAGACCCTCGAGCGCCACGTGTTCTGTGGTATTGGAGTGTCGGTCGAGATGGTCGTCCATGATGCGGCCTACATCGCCATCACCCGTCTCCGTGGAGCGTACCCTCACCTGGAGGAGAGCCCTTTCAGATACATCCCGCATGCTCCTGCTGAGGATGAGACTGGGTCTGATCTCACTGCCTACGCTTCTGACGTTCGGGAGCGCAGCGACCGTTCCTACGTCGCTGTCTGCGCCCCCTACATGACGCGTCGCTACGACGCGCGGATTCTGGTGCAGTACACTGAGGCAATGGATCGTGCCTTCCGAGCTCTGACTGTGGAGCTGTATGCTACGCGCTCTCGCCTTTATGACGCGTTGACAGAGCTGCAGCCATCACACTGTCCGAGGGTTCCACCTATGCGCATCCGCGAGCCGAGCAGGACAGAGCTACCATCAGCTCTCGAGTGGACTGATGTTGGGGGTAGAACCCCTGCACTTGGACCTCAGCTGCTCGACTGGATGCGGTACCCTCACCAGAGTCACAACGGGACACAGGGTCCTGTCCCTACCTTCTATCACCGCCAGCTACCAGGATTCGATCGTCCTCTCCGACGTTGATGTAGCCTTATCGCTACACCTCGTTGTGGTACTCTTCCACCGCGTGCCTGCGCGCCGCCTAGTGAGTCCAGGGTATCGTCTAATGCGTCCGGGCTATCGCCAAATTTCGAATTTGTAATCGTTAGTCTGTAATCGAACTTATGTATGGGTCTGTATGTCGAACTCAACTATTATAGAGTATCTATCGCATTTCCCTTGCATTATGCTTAACCACTTCATGAACGCGTGCGATGCCTTTCAATTACTTTAATGCTAAACTATCCCTGCTAAATATTTAACAGGATGGTTAGACCAGCTGGCCGCCCGCGTGGCCCTGCCAACGATGCACCACCCCCGCCTCCTGAGTATATGGCGGGGATGATCCAACAGTTTGAGCTGAACCACCAGTTTATGCAAGGGCTCATGGATCAGTTCCAAAGGCCGAACATGAACCAACCACAAGGCGTGACACCGCAAGACTTCTGCCGCCTCAACCCTGCGATCTACCGCAGCTCAACTCAGCCTCTTGATGCTGATGACTGGCTCCGTGACATTTCCTATGAGCTGGAGTCTGCCAATGTGCCCCTGGCGAGCTATGTCAACTTTGCCGCCTACTTTCTGAAGGGTCCCGCTGCTCAATGGTGGGACAGTCACAGGCGCTCTCAGCCCGACGGGACTATCATCACTTGGGCGGAGTTCAAGGCTGCTTTCCGTGCTCGATACATTCCCCAGGGAATCATGGACCGGAAGAAGCGTGAGTTCCGCAACTTGGTCCAGGGCAACAAGAATGTGGATGCTTATCAGCGGGAATTTCTGGAATTGTCTCGCTATGCTGAAGAAGACATTGCGACTGATGCACGCAGGCAGGAGAAGTTTCGTGAAGGCCTCCACCCGAATATCAAGCTGACACTCCTCGTTCAGGACTATGCTGATTTCGCCACCCTCGTGAACAAGGCTATTCAGGTTGAGACTGGTCTGCAGGAATACAAAGATAGCAGCAAGCGCAACCGTGACATGGGCTCATCTTCGGGCTCATCTGCACAGAAGCGGAAGATCTGGATTCCCAACAACATGTACCATGCACCTGCTCCTACTCCGAGGCCGTCCTATGCTGCACCTCGCCTGCCTCCTCCACCACCTAGGCAGCCGAGGCTTCCAGCTCCACCGCCTCGAGTTCCTCCTTCCCGTCCTGAGGATGGGCTGTGCTTCAAGTGTGGCCGTCCAGGTCACCGTGCTAGAGACTGCAGGCAGAATCCGAATCAGCTGACACTTCCTGCAACTGGCAGTGGCAACAACCAGAACCGCAACTTCAACACTAAGCCTGCTTATGTTCGTGGTCAGGCCAACAACATTGATATGGGTCAAGCTCAAGACCAGCCTGCTATCGTGATGGGTACACTTCTCGTTAACTCAGTACCTGCTTCTGTATTGTTTGATACAGGAGCATCGCATTCCTTTATGTCAGAAAATTTTGCATACATGCATGACATTAGGAGCGAAGAGATGAACATCCCGATAGTGGTCAACACCCCTGGGGGCGAATGCCGAACCTCTGTGGTTTGCCCCCATGTTCCAGTTGAAATTGAAGGATTAGAATTCCTTGCCAACCCCATCCTACTAAAGTCATCCAACATTGATCTCATATTGGGGATGGACTGGTTGAAAGCTCATACGGCATCGATCGTTTGTGCCACCAAGACCGTCCACCTCCTACACCCTTCAGATGAAGTAATAAGCTACCATGCGCATCTCGTCCGTAATGCTGAGGCACGACTGTATGCTTTGAATGCATTAAATGCGTCGCCTCTGGAGGGGATTGAAAACATACCAGTGGTCCGAGAATTTCGAGATGTCTTTCCAGAAGAACTTCCGGGGATTCCCCCTGCTCGAGCTGTCGAGTTTGTCATTGACTTGGTACCCGGTACCACTCCTATTGCCAAGCATCCTTATAAAATGCCACCACATGAACTCCTTGAACTTAAGCAAGAAATTGACAACTCGCTCCGTTTGGGTTTCATCCGTCCGAGTTCCTCTGCTTGGGGAGCACCTTCTCTCTTTGTTAAGAAGAAGGATGGGACAAATCGATTGGTTCAAGACTATCGTCCTATCAACCAGGCCACTATTCAGAACAAATATCCTCTCCCTTGGATAAATGATTTGTATGATCAACTTGCTGGTTCCACCGTTTTCTCTAAGCTCGACTTGAGATTGGGATACCACCAGATCCGTGTTCGCAAGGAGGATATTCCAAAGACCGCCTTTGTTACTCGATATGGATCATACGAGTACACCGTCATGTCCTTCGGCCTAACCAATGCACCGGCAACCTTCTCTCGATTGATGAATTATATATTCATGGACTACCTCGACAAATTTGTCGTGGTATATCTGGATGATATTCTGGTGTTTTCGAAGAACAAAGAAGAGCATGCTGAAAATCTTTGTCTTGTACTGGATAAGCTTCGGGAGCATAAACTCTATGCGAAGTATTCCAAATGTGAGTTCTGGCTAGACGAAGTGACTTACCTTGGTCATGTGATTTCCAAGGATGGTATTGCGGTCAACCCCGAACGAATTCAAGCTATTCTTGACTGGACTCCCCCGAAGAATGTCAAGCAAGTCAGAAGTTTTCTCGGACTCGCCAGCTATTGCCGTCGATTCGTCGAGAACTTCTCCAAGATTGCGAAGCCCTTAACCAACCTACTTCACAAAGGTGTTAAGTATGAATGGACTGATAAATGCCAGGAAATTTTCCAGGCACTCAAGGATAAACTGACGTCCGCTCCAGTACTTGCTCCTCCAGATACGAAAAGGGACTTCGTCATATACTGTGATGCTTCTCGTCAAGGAATAGGTTGTGTCCTAATGCAGGATCGCAAGGTGATCGCTTATGCTTCACGTCAACTGCGTGCTCATGAAGAGAACTACCCAGTTCATGATCTCGAGCTTGCCGCAGTCATTCATGCATTGAAGGAATGGCGACAATACCTTGTCGGTAATCGCTGTGAAATCTACACCGACCATCAAAGTCTGAAGTACTTGTTCACTCAACCGGAGCTGAACCTGCGTGAACAAAGATGGATGGAGCGTATAGCAGATTTTGACTGTAGTATATCATATACCCCTGGCAAGGCTAATGTAATGGCTGATGCCTTAAGTCGCAAGTCATACTGCAACCACCTCCAGGTTCATCAGGTTCACGATCGTCTGCAAGAGGAATTCCGTAAGCTGAACCTCCACATTGTTCCCCAGGGTTACCTTGTTCCCCCTCCTGAAGAGTGTCAAAAGATGAACCTTCGTGTTGTTAATCAGGGTTCCCTCAGTAACCTAGTGGTTGAACCAGATCTTGTGAGCTCCATAAAGAATCTGCAAGACTTTGACGATGATGTCGACAGGATCAAGAGCTATATTGCGAAGGGTAAACCCTCCTTTTTCACTGTTGATGAAGGTGGCGCCTTGTATTTCAAGGGTCGCCTATTCGTCCCAAATAAGAAGGAAAATCTCAGGATGACTGGGAAGGTGATGGAAGAAGCTCATGACACACCATTGTCTATTCATCCGGGTAGTACCAAGATGTACCAAGACATCCGGCAAAGATTCTGGTGGCCCAATATGAAACAAGACATTGCACGCTATGTGGCAGAATGTGATATATGCCGGCGTATCAAAGCAGAACACCAAAGGCCTGCTGGAACTCTGCAATCTATCTCTATTCCCGAGTGGAAATGGGACCATGTTGAAATGGACTTTGTCACTGGTTTTCCCAGATCTCAGAAAGGTAATGATGCTATTCTTGTCGTCATTGATCGACTGTCCAAGGTTGCACATTTCCTGGCCGTCAAAGAAACGATTAATGCTAGTCAGCTGGCAGATCTTTATATGTCAAGAGTTGTTTCACTTCACGGTATTCCGTTGGTAATCAGTTCGGACCGTGGCAGCTTGTTCACTTCAAAATTCTGGGAAAGTTTTCAGAAGGCTATGGGGACTCATCTGTCCTTCAGCACTGCATTTCATCCTCAATCCCAGGGACAAGTTGAACGAGTCAACCAAATTATCGAGGACATGCTTCGAGCTTGTGTCATTTCTTTCGGTAAGAAATGGGAGGAATCTCTCCTGTATGCCGAGTTCTCTTACAACAATAGCTATCAAGCTAGTCTGAAGATGGCCTCTTTCGAAGTATTGTATGGGCGAAGGTGTCGAACTCCTCTGAATTGGTCAGAAACTGGGGAACGATCACTCTTCGGTCCGGATATTATTCAACATGCCGAAGATCAAGTCCGCATTATTCATGAGAATCTGAAGGCTGCCCAGTCTCGTCAGAAGAGTCAGTATGACCGTCATCATCAGGATATGGTCTATCAACCTGGCGAAAAGGCTTATCTTCGTGTCACACCAATGAGAGGTGCACACCGTTTCGGAATCAAGGGCAAGTTAGCTCCTCGTTATATTGGTCCTTTCACTGTTCTCGAAAGGCGTGGAAGAGTGGCTTATCAATTGGAACTGCCGGCAAACCTTTCTCAGGTTCACGATGTCTTCCATGTTTCTCAGCTCCGTCGCTGCTTCAAGGACCCTATTCGAGCAGTGGATCACGATATGCTTGAACTACAACAAGACCTCTCTTATAAAGAGCATCCGGTCCGCATTCTCGACCAAGCTGAACGTAAGACTCGTCGCAAGGTCACCAAGTTCCTTAAGGTACAGTGGTCAAATCACTCTGAAGATGAAGCCACTTGGGAACGCGAGGATCATCTTCGTGATGAATACCCCGGGATCTTTCCTTCTACCTCTTAATTCTCGGGACAAGAATTCTTGTTAGTAGGGGAGAATTGTGACATCCTCGACTTTTGCAACAGTAATTATTGTAATTAAGCTACAGTGATCAACCGCTAATGATGCCACGTCATCGAATTCCCATCTCAGACCCGCGTTGATTCAAGTCTATCCGGATTCAAAATTTGAAAACAAAAGGAAAAGTACTTTATAAGTTCATTACAAATATTAAAAGAATATGTATATGAAAGAAAGAATTAAAAGTACGTATAATAAATTGTAAAAGAAAGTATAATAAAAGAAAGTATTTAAAAAGAAAAATCAGATAGTAAAATAAATAATGAAAGAAACAAAAAAAAAGAAGAAAAAAAGCAACCCCCCACCCCCCTGGCCTGGCTGGGCCAAGAGGGCCAACCGGCCAGGCCCCCGCGCCCCACCCCTCAAACCCTAGACCCCCCCTGGCGAGGGAGCCCCCCCTCGCTACTCCCCCGTTTCCCAGCGCCGCCACTCCCCACCTCTCGCCCCCCACCCCCACCGTCACACCCCGCCACCAACCACCCCTCGTGGGGGCCCCTCCCCATCTCTCCCGTGACTCTCTCCCCCACGCCAGATCCCCCACACCCACCCCCACACGAGCCCTCCTCTCCTCCCTTCGCCCCCCCCCCTCAGATCCACTTCCTCCCCTGGCCGGCGAGCCTTCTCCCGCCGGTGAGCTCCCCCGTCGCCCCCCCACGGCCTCCTCCTCCCGTCGGCGAGTTCCCCTCCCACGACCTCATCCTCCCCCCCACGGCCTCCTCCTCCCGCCGGCGAGTTCCCCTCCCATGACCGCATCCTCCCGCGGCGAGCCCCCCCCCTCGGCCTCCACCCCGCCGGCAGGGGCTCCGGCCACCTCGGCCCTCCACCTCGCCGGCCTACAACCCCGCCCCCGTCGGCCTTCCTCCCGCTCGGTCCAGGAGGGACAGGGCAGGGAGACTTCTTCGCCTCGCCGGGTCCGGCCGGCTCCCCCTCGCCGGCACGACCTCTCTGGTGACCGGCATCATCGTCACCGTCACCGCCTCGTCCGCCTCCACGCCGTCTCCTCCGCCCCTTCCCGCGAACTCCGGCTTCACCGGCCCCTCCCGTCAACGTCGGTGAGCCCCTCCTCGGGCTCCTCCCACCATGTCGTTCTCCTCGCCGTCCCGGTTCCGTTCCGGCAAACGGGACCTCGATCCGTCGACGGTAGACTCCGGTAGGAAGGATCGAACATTTGGTTCTTCTATGTGGAGTTAGCACAGAACCTCTTTGTTATAGTTGTTAACAGAGAGAGGGAGATGAGAGTTTTGAGAGAAAATAAAAAAAAATCAAATGTTGTATTCCGTATGTATGTATGTATGTATTTGATACCCGTATTTATGTATGTATTTGCGTATGTAGGCATGTGGAGAGATACGACATTTGTATGGTTATATATTTGTGATTAAAAATGTGTTTTTGGCCTAGGGTCACTTACCGGTGGGGCCAATGCACCCGCTGTCTATGACAGGGAGGCCCCCCACGCGACAGTTAAAATAAAAATAATGTTTTTATTAAATAAATAAATAAATAGATATAATAATTAATTAATGAGTTAATGAATTGGTTAAATAAATATATAAGTTAATCTGTTAATTATATTAATTAATTAGAATAATTAGAGTATGACACGTGGGTCCCCCACTAAATTAATCTGATTAATTCATATTTAATCTTAAATAAAACCCGTGACTATGACGACGGGGACCCACTGGCCAGTTTGACCAGTCAACCATTGATGTCAGCATGACATCATGCTGATGTCATAATAGCCTTTTATTAAATCATTTAAATCTGTTTTTAATTCCTAAATAATTAA